>NC_142532.1:2540000-2635000 GCF_964205215.1 Stylophora pistillata | reverse complement strand
TTTTACCAGCTTCGACCGCATAGATTGGTTTCAATGTTTGTCAGTGTTGCGTTGAATATGTCAAGTGAAGATTTTCATTGAAATTACAGTAAACATGGATAGACATTATTTACATGAAGGCGAGATAACTTTCACAAGGAGTGATATGGAAATTGTTTTGCCATCACTTGAAAATTCAACAAAGAAAAAACTCAACAGTTCATTTTCTGCAGAGCAAAGAAGATTCGAAAGTTTGGAGAGACAAATTCAAATGGAGAAACATGAAATGTCTCAACGGCTCTCGTTGGAAAGAAAAGGCTTTCTACGCAGTAGTTTGATTTTCAAGGAGCGAAGTGAACTTTCCTCGAGACGAAGCGCCAGGACAAAGGACAGTGAACATAAAATACGCGACAAGGTGTCAAGGTCCGGAGAAAAAGCGCAAGAAAAACATGTGGCGTTTGTTAACGACGATAAGGCGCCGCTATTAGAGAAATCGCCATATTACTTCCCACCTTTATATAAAAACGTCGAAAGAGATTTAAAACAAAAACAAACCATGCAAGAAAAAGTTGAGATAACCAAGAAAGAACCATTTGACACAGAAGCTATCAGGAATTGCAGATATTTGCGGCTCAGTACTGCACAAAAACGTCAAATTGAAACCGAGAAATCTTCATTTGGATCAAAACTCGAAAATACTTCAGATGCCCATGTTTTGACACCTAAATCGCATTAAATTTATTAATCGTTTTCGGTTGAAGTTAAACTGTACACACAACCTGAACAATTTATTTTGTTTTTAATATCATGCTATGAAGTTTATCTAGATTTTTGCGGATTTTCATTGCAAACGATTATTTTGTTTACAAAAGAGATCAACATTAACTTGTTGTAATTATGTGCGGCTAAAAATGACTGCACTGATTTGTGGGCTATCCACCTGACCGCCCATCGTACGTGTATAACGCAAGAAAACAAGGTTTAAGTCTGATTTAAGTTTTATTATTTTTCGAGACGGTTATAATCGAGCTTGTAATTCATGTTTGTTTACATTGAAAAAAAAAAAATAAAGAAAAAATATCAACTGTTCCATAACATGTTGTATTCCAGTATTTGGCCAATACCCAAATTATACCCAATCTGCCGATATCCTACGTTTCCGATTAATGGACATGACTGTTGCCATGAGATCCTTTCTTTTTCGCGGATGAACGGTAAAAAAAAAGAGGAAAAAACCGTTGGGGTTCCTCGATCACGAAAAGATCTACTAGTCAAAACATTCCGTAAAGTAAGAATTTTTTTCTTTCGGTTGTCTTTGGCTGCATCTTGTCCATGGTTTTATTACATGTTTTTTATTTTGCGGATCAAGGCTTACTTGTTTGAACATATCAGTGAAAAATGGATGTTTTAACATGAAACATATACTATCGTAGGAAGGTCGCGGGGTAAAAGCAGATTCAAGAGCAAATGAAGGTTTCAGAATGCACAGCAGCGAATTTAATTCACATCGTATGAGGAGACTTTCTTAATTCTTAATCTAAGATGGTTATTGTGAATACGTGTAAGTCACACCAAATATCGAGTTAAGATGATTTACCAACTTTATCTGGTCTTCTGAGATCGATATTGCAAGGAACAAAATGTAGCTCTTATTAGGAGCGTTTTTGTCGCCCATGCCTGTTTGCCTCTTGATAGCAGCAAATTCTAAAACCTTGACTGGAAAAGTCCATCTTAGCATTCATTTGGAAATGGAGCTTTTAATTGGAGATTATGCACTCTTAAAGGTTTTTATTATTTTCTTATAACCCTAAACAAACATCAATACTACACTTAGTCAACGGCTTCAGCCCACTAATCCCATTTCTGCTAAAAAAATTATCTCTTTGATAAAAACCTCCGAAGATCTAAGACCATAAATCTCTTTTTAGAAAATAAGAAATCTCTCTGTTTTTATACGTGATCTTAAAATTGCCTCATCACATATCAAAACTGTTTTTGTCGATCTTTAATGTCAACCAAAGAGATTTATGCCTGATATATTTTTTCCTTTGAAATCCTCTGACGTAAACAGGAAAGTTAATTATTGCAAAAACCATGGGGTTACTTTGCGATAGTCAAATTTTCATCTGAATTTTCATTAAGGCGTTTCATTTATTTTATCTCCATATCTTTTAACAGTTCTCTAAAATCCTTTGTCTGGAACAAAGAGGTTTGATTTAACTATTTGTGGTCGTGTTTGTGTTGAGATAATTGGATAAAAATATTAAATTAAATACAAAGCACAAGTAAAGTTATAAAACGTATTTGCAGCTGGCGTCTTCGCGTTACAAAAAAAAAAAACTGACGGTTTGTTTTCAATATCGTCTCAGATGTGACGACGAAAATTTCATCGATTTCTCTTCTTTCCAAGGTAAAATGAATCTAATCTTTATGGTTAACCATGATATTTTGTTTATTACTACGAATAGAACTGAACATTTCCACAGAATTTATATACTTTTGACCGTGTGATCGGGCAGTAAATCGTTACAATAAAGTAATCAGAGCTATTTCAATTCAGGTTTCAGATTCGTTCGTACACAATATTTCGCAATTTTGCTTGATTTTTCGGGCTTAAATTTTCCATTCAGAACATATGCGGAGAAGTAATTGATTTGACGACTCTGCTTTCAGTTTTAAAAACGCTTTATGTACTTCTGGAAATTCCATTTTTCTCAAAAAAGCGATGTCGAAGATCAATAAAAGTTTTAATTAGATATTACTATTTTCTTCTCACGCGATTGCAACTAGATGAAGAAAAATTCGTTTTTGAAATCTCTCTACTAGCCGAAGTTTTTGTATCCAAAGGAATCGAAACTCGTTTTCTTTGTTTATAGCAGATGTGTTATTGCTCACCAAATATAAAAATAATATTCTAAAGATTTTAACACTCATTTTGCTCTCGCATTGACGAGTGAGAGAGCGAAAATAATTACCATTCTTAGTCGATTACTTTTTCAGGCTTAGCACCACAGCCCGTACACCGTTTTTTGTCTAATGATTGTGTGTATTTAAAGCCAAGGCTAATCAGATTACTAGTTCTAACATTGGAAGCGACTGAGGACAACATACTTTATAAACAATTGCTCAAGACTAATAAGAACAACAGTATATCGTACCAGAGCCGTGACAACACACGAAGAGCAACACGTCATGTCATTTACATGACCTAATACTGTGACTCAAATTTATTATTTAGATAAGGAATACTCCAGAGAAAGGACAAAGGGAAATAAGGTAAAATTGTTCAGCGCGTGAAAAACCAAATAAGAAGAGGTTCTTTATCGTCCGGGGGCGGGGGGAAGGAATTGGCTGTGTTACAATAAAATTTACCTAATCTCCCTATAAGGTTTTGTAACAATTAATTTATGACCCTCCCCCCCCCCCCCCCCCAATTGGCAGTGAATTCTTGGTCAGTTTTCTAAATTCCCCGTCCCATTAGACTCTGTTAGCGACTGCTGATCTCCCCGGCTTCCGTTTCACGTGAAAAACCCTGTGATCCCCCTCAAATCTTCCGACGCCTCTGTTCTCGATACTCGAACAATTATATTACCAGGAAGAAATCGTCAAATGAAATAATTTATTTCGAGCTCAAAACATAACAGAAATAAGATGGCTGCTACAGGAAAAAAAGAGAGTACCGAAGCCCGCGGTCCTCAGCGTCAAAACCACAAAAGAGCGGGAAAACGAGTGGTTTTCGAACAAATCCTTCTTAAACAACCTCTACCCCCTCCCCTCAGGCTTTAGATTATGACGGTTCTCTTAATACTTTTTATTGCGAGTGATAAATAAAACAATGACAGGTACCTTGATATTCAGTATGTGATTGGTTGTGATGGACGGGTAGAAGTGTACGCCACTGGTATGAATACTCCACAACGTCTACTCCCTTTTCGGTGAATAACTGTAAAATATTTCAGTGTGGAAATACATCCCGATCACCAGCCAATCAACGATAAGATTTTGTTAAAAAATACCCCATATCTTAACAGGGTAGTAATCTCAAGCGTTTAATCTACATGCCCTCTTCACGGTGATCGTGTTATAAGTTTGTTTCTGTAGTGAATTTTCAGAGTAATTCTCACTTAATTGTCGAAAGCAATCGGGGACTCCTTTGTTTTTACTTTCCCACGCTTTGTGACCGGTTCTGGAAACTTGCACCTAATTTCAACCAAATCAGATTCAAAAACCAAGACCAAAAGCTTGTTCGTATGCCTCATTTTACCAGGCTTCAGACAGCTTTGATGACTGGTTTTGGTCATACAGCACTTAGTGGAGAAGATCTTCGTTAACAAGTTGACTCTCCGTGCCGTGCCGTTAACAATTTTTTCAAAGGACTGACAGGACACGAGTATAAATATTTAATTCATATGGAAACGCGCTATGAACATGCAACGGTTAAGTAGGCCTATGCATGTCACATTATTAATTGAAATGATTCGCTATTAAAAGCAAATATTGTTGCAGCAAAAAAGTATTGACGTAAGAAAAAAATTTTCACAGCTTCGTCCTGCGGGTGCCATGAAAATGTGGGTGCATAAATCAACCTGTTGAATATTTAATTTTTTTTTTTCGTGCACTTCTTAGCTTCCTGAAATATATATGTATAAACAAAGTGAAGTTTTTGTATGCTTAAATGATTGGGGAAGCTCATAACATTTATTACAAATTGCACTCTCGAATTAGAATTTGCTTTCTAACAATTATCAATATGTTTTAAAATCTCTGTGAATGCATTGTTGTAAACAGGAGTCTAATCTAATTCATAAAAGAAAAACATAGAATACTTTGAGCAGATTTTGGTGATTTTCCACGTTGACAGATACAATGGTATCATTTTAAAACGCACTGTATAAAATGAATTTGATCTAAGCGAGTGGAATTAAACTCATTATGGTGGCAAGGTCTTGGAGACGCCAAATATTAGTCAAGTGTCTTTGACACTATATTGAAACAGCCCCTCGGTGAAGCCTCGTTTACGAAAACAGTTGTAAGCATATGGTTCTTAAACGCTTCACAGCCCTTTGTTTTTTCTGATTGTTTCTGACGAATAAGAAATACCGTTAATTTATAACGTGTCGTTCTTGGAAAATTGATACATTTTCTGAGCTGTCGATGTTCCTCAAAGAGTGCAAGGTCATTCATCCTGTTGTTTAGATGCACGGATAAGACAGAGCCATCTTTTGTTACTAGTCTCCATTTTTCGCTTGAAGGATGTATAAAAATATTGTAGGTAGATGTTTATTTTCGACTGCGTGAAATGCTAACATAAAACATTTTTTATCCAGGGGAATTAAAAGTTTAAAGATGGCAACTGAGAAAGACGTGGATGACCACGGCCGCTTACAGGTTGCCGAAGAAGCTGTGCGAATCGTGAGAAGGTTCAACACGATGGGGAAAGACAAGGAAGATCGACAGAAGAAAATAATTGAGTTGTGCACAGACATCGCAGGCATTCTTGACGCAAAACGACGGTATTTTCATTTTACACAATCTAGTAAATGTTTTGTTGATGGACCAGACGTGATGCCCATGTTTCATTCATTACGGCAACCTTGCTTTGAAAACGATAAAATGTAAAAAATTTTAGTCGCAATATTTATTATCTTCAAACGTGTTGTGATGCAGCTTCGCACTCTACAAGGAGTCTGTTTCTCTTAGAGGAGTAAGGCAGGATTAGTTTTACTCTTTCGAATTCAAATCGAAAAACATTTGTGAGGGTTCAGTTTATTATCAATGTTTTTCAAGTCAGAAGATAAAACACGGAACCACTCAAACAGAGATGATGTTTCTTCAAGATTGTTTACTTAGAAACTGGTAGCCACTTAACAGAAATTCGTGCGCAGGCAAACTTATATAAGTCTAAAATCAATTCGAAAAAAAATTTTCCAGTCTTAAAATGAACGAAAGTAGCAACAAGAAAGCCTTCCAGAAAATGTGCGCGCAAACAAAACAGGCGGGAAAAGAAGCAGTTAGCCGATTATCAAGGAAAGATGTTAATCAGTCGTTGTCGCAGGCGTAAAACGAGAAAAATTATTATTTTTATGGTTTATAAAACGAATGTGTCCGTTTTTTCTCGTTCATTTTGCCTCATTATTTAATATTTTTGCTCATTCAACGTTTGTTTCCTTACGTTTGGACATCTTGACCCTTTGAATATCCTTTGCAGAGAGTAGTTATTACTGACAGTTACTGCTCATTTAAATGGAAATTTGGGAACGCATTTTTAATTTGCACCTGAAAACGAACTGTCGTAATTGCATTAGCACTTGAATGGAAATAGTCACTTTTACTGATAACTGTTAAGACAAAATAATGAAGTTTATTAGTGCTTAAGACACAACAACTGCTCTATTTCTCAGGGATCAAGATTTTACTTTATTCTGTTATTTTCTCCAAAGATGTTCAAATGAATTATGCAAAACATATATCTGTAAATGTCTCCAGAACTTTCATTTTATTCAATGTGAGCAATGAAGCTGCGACAATTATCTTATCCGGAGATTTTGCAAGCCATTTCCTAATCATAAAACTATTAAGCGTTTTGACGAATTATTTTTGCCAAGGACTTTGTCATTCGTCGAAAACGTGACAGCGGTTACAGCTTTTTTCCCGCCAAAATTAAGTGATGCTGGCCTCTCGCGCGCATTTCTCCACTAGCGGTCGACATAGAATTTCATAAGCTGTGTGTTTCATTAGCATGAAGGCTTGCAGTGTATGACCAAAATTATGTTCTATACTCTAAGATATCTCTTTCGCCTTCGGTGTGCTTTTTTGGGCTTAATTTAGTTAATTTTTTTTAAATTTCTTTTTTCAAAAATTGGGATACGAAGGAAAAACGCCTTTCACATTTTATTTATCATCTCATATTTAACATAGAAAATATTCCTTTGACGTGCAGATGGTAGATGCCAATAGAGGCGGTTCCATTTAAACTTGCTTTGAAAGTTTAAATTTTGCTGTGCATATTATTGTCTGTGAGATCAGAATTTGCCTTATTTTTGAACAGACCGGAAAAAATGCTGTTTGTGAGAGAAGATACGTGTTTGCATGTAGATATCGACAATTCAAATTCGAGATCCTGTAAACCACTACGACAAGTGAGAAACCATAGGAAAACTAGGAGAGCCTTGAGGCTGAGGAAAGAAACCAAAAAAAAAACACAAAAGAAAGCGAAGCATGCTCCATAGTTTTTCACCTGATGTCGCCTAGTAGCCAAACAGGTGATGTTGAAATGCTCATGCGCACATGGGGCTTTTTTCTCTCAATGGTCGACTTTACTATCAACCAATGTAAATAAAAACATTTTTATTCAAATGAGGGAAGGCTGCTTGACATCAGACTCGAATATGTATACAGCTGAGCTGTTACAAGAGTTGCCATAGAGAAACCAAGTTTTGAATATCCGTTTGACGACGACATTTTTAGTTCGGTCTTCGACAGTTAAAGAGACCTATAATTACTAAAGAACTTGGCAGAAGCCTTGAGGCCGATTTTAGGAATAGAGCGAAAGACAAGGCAAAAGAGACGTTACGGTACGTTAGAATAATCGAAAATTAAGTAGTTTTTCAAGCTTTAATATCGAATGGGTATGATTTCGTAAAATGTTTTATATCTAGGTGATTTTTTGCCTCAAAGGATTCTTTGGGGAGATAAATACAGACAAAGATTTTCACGAATCTAATTCTTATTTCGTTGTTATCTTATCACAAGCTAATACCATGTTCTCTTGCTTAAAATATCCCGCAATTACGGTACTAAAAAGATCTTACTTTATGCATTCGTCGGTAGTAAAATTTAAATGTAGGACTTTCATAGCAAACAATTGTGATCGCGTCCGCGAAAACAGAAATTATCTTTATACCAGCAGTGCGAAAACTATTTTTGTCATGAAAATTATAGAGGCATTAGATTAATCGGGTCGCTAGGTTCGACAATTTATCGAATATGTTCTATCGATAAACTCGTTTGAAGGTTAGTTTTAGAAGAAAATCATTCTCAAAGTTTGAGAAGGAAGTTTCACCTCCTTGCCAGGCCTTTTCTCTATTGATTGAGTTTTAAGATGAGTGTGGGGAGGACCTTGAAACGTAGAAGACATAACCATGTTATTATGAACCCACTGTTGTTATCTAATGTGGTCATATGGAAAACAAAGACGATCTGCGCTCATTAGCAAATGAGGAAGAAAAGTTTTCGAGTATATTTTTGTGGCAAAAAAGAAAAAAACCATTGTACGAATCAATTCTTTTTTAGTTCTAAAGTGATAAGGAATACAGCAAGATTTAAAAAAATGTCCAACGGGATGATTTTTTAATTTAGTTCTTCGCTGCGAGGTGTTTATCAAAAAATAATCTACTTTGATGGAAAATATATTAACACCTCGTATTTATCTCAAGAAGTACGGGTAAATTTTGAATGCCCATGAAAATAATCACAACATTTCCACTCTATGAGGGCTAGAGAAGACTCGTTGTTGATCCAAGCAGTGTGAAGGTCGTCATAGAGGACAGTCTCCTCCCCAGTCCCATTCACTTTCAATAGAAGAGTTTCGAGTCTCATGACCGCGCTTGCGCACCGGGAAAAAGCTTCAGGATTGAGAATGGATTAATTGATAGGACATATGCACACGCCCCTGGGTGTCCCTAGCAGGGTGGGGGAATTAAAAGTAGCAAGGGAGGGATGGGTAAATAAAAAAGAAGTGACGTACAAGCCAACATTTTTTTCGTTTCGAGAGCCTTTTCGAATTTTGAATTTATAATGATTATTTTTCTTTACCTGTGCTCTTATAGCTTGGAAGATTTAGTCGAAAAGCAACAAACAGAACTTACCGAACTTCGTCAGCAAACAAGCTCCGCCTATACCTCCTCGACATCAGGACGAGGCTCACTAACCCCTGAGGGAGCGAGTGACTCTGCATCCGCCCCACACGTCTTTTACAGTCCCTCTTCATCTGGGCGCGTAACTGCTTTGTGCACCAGAGGCACAGACCCATTTTATAACTGGCCAGTAGAAAGGACATTTACAGCCACCTGTAATCGGTCTACAAGTCCCTTAGTGTTCCCAGACTGTTCCGATATGACGTCATCTGCAGAATACTCCAATCAGGAGCAAAAAGGAAAGAAAAGTGACACTATTGAAGATCATGTGGTAAGTATCGAAAAGTTTGTTTGAAAAAGTGAAGAGCAATGGCATTAGCGATCAACTGCGGCTTACATCGGTTTAATATCGCAAGAATCCGCGAGGAACAAGAGAAAAGCAGATAAATAACTAGCAAATGGGAAGTGATTTGTCTAATCTTTCCCACCTGGATTATTACACCGATAAACCGATTCAAAATGAGGTCTAACTCTTAACTCCCTGAAGTGATTAACATGTAACTTCTCCCTATGATATACATACATTATTCAGCAAACAGGTAACGAGAATACTCAAACTTATCAGGTTCAAACTGTTATCTTGATCTAACACCAAATTCTTGTAACCAATTGACAAGGAAATGTGTAGCAGCCAAAGTAGAGAATTTATAACCACACTTTAGGAGTTAAACGATTTATGGAGTAATCGCACTCACATATTGCCCTACTGCGCGATCACTGGCCCAGTATTGGTATTGGTATTGGTATTGGTATTGATATTGGTATTGGTATTGGCCCAGTATTGCCCGGTATTATCATTGCCATACTGCGCAATCACTGGCTCAGTAAGCGATACGTTTTTGACCAACCGACGCGCGTTTGGTATCTTAGTTATTAAGTGACTTGTTGCAATGGCGGCGTTTCTTTGACTCCAAGGAAAAACTTGTACGTGAGGTGGAAGAAGAGGATCATAGTGAGGAAGAAAATGCAGACGGAAAGCCGCAAGGAAAGAGAGACAACGAGGCTGAACTAAATGACAATGATGAACAATTGGAAACAAAGGAGAACGATGGAGAAACAGAAGAACGGTAGATTTTGTTCTTCCTTTGCGATACAATAGGTTAATCAGGTAGACACCTCACTAACGTAAAATATCGGGTAAAGAACTGTGAAGCAGCGCGCTCAGCGGGAAAAGACGCCGTGAAAAACGAAAGCAGATATTTCCACCTACTTTTTCGCCCATCGCACATATTTCCATTTTAATAAATATTCACGTAACACGTAAATGTTCTTGTTTTTAGTTATAGCCTCACGTTTTTTTCGAACAAGGAATTTGTATGCTAGGCTGTAACGAAAACGCTCACGAGAGCACATGAGTTCAAAGGTGCGAGGACCTTCCTTTCGTGCGCACCCATCTAAGTCACTTGATCAGGGTAATCTAATGCCCTGTCATTCAGACCTTAATTTCTCTTTTTTAACATTAATCTGATCCGGATTACTAATCAAGCAAGGAAGTCCCTGCTTGTCTTTACCACACGTACCAGAAAGTTATAAGAAAATCTTCTGGGATATCTAAGGACAATGATCAGGCAGAACTTTAAAACATTCTGCGTTGCATGTGACTCAACACTCAAAGGTTTTCTAATTTCCACCTTTAGCAAAAAGACTTCTCCCCAGAGACCTGGCCGACTAGAAGGAGCAAGTTCTAAGAAGCAAGTACGGAAGAGTGAGTCTAAAAGACGCGATCGGTCTCCCAAAAATAACGGAGGAGAAAAACTTGATTTTAAACCATCACGAGAGAAGACTTACAAGACGCTATGGAAAAACAATCACATCAATCTTTTTGATGAGAGTCGAAGGTAAATGTAGCTGTCAGTTTTACGCGGGTCACAAAATCCCTAACATCATCAGTATGCATATTCTTCATACTGTTCTCTATACATTTCCTAAGATGCTCACAAGGAGAATTTGTAGAACCATCAAAAGCTTTTTTAGTTGGGGATCATTTCTTTTATTCTAGTGACCTCAATACTTGATTCAGGGGTGGTATTGTAAGGAGAAATTAGATGCCAATCACTCTTAGGGACTAGAGTGTTGGGTGACGGCCCAAATAGCAAACATTTCTCCTGGAAAGAGTCATAGAGAAGAGTGACATATATCTTATTAACCAAGCGCGAGGGCCGTATTGGGAGAATATCGGCCTGAGGTCTTGACAGTACGGACCGAGCGCAGCGAGGTCCGTACAAAAAAGACCGAGGGCCGATATTCTTCCAGTACGGTCACGAGCAAGCTTGGTTAATAAGAGATTTATTATACGACTGAAGTTCAAAGAGACACAAGTGCGGTTTCATTCGGGACCATTCGGGACAGTGCCCGGTCCAATACTGAGAGAATATTGACCGGCAATAGAGCATTTTGATTGGTTGATTTTAGTTATTGGCCCTCTGACTGCCCGAGTCGTGTAATAAAGTTTTTTATTACTGTTTTGTTTTATTGCCGTTGTTGTTGTTTTTTTGGGGGGGGCTACGACCACATTTTTCTTTAATGTTTCTCTTTTCTAAAATGTTCCAACTTTTCACAGTCTAATTATCAGGGTATCTTTGTTGTCCATAGTGCAAAAGAACGAACGAAGAATGCGAAGAACAGAGTAAAAGACAATGTTTCTGCTGGGTGAGATTTCATTATCGCAATTTGAAATTTAAAAATCAAACTCTACTTAAAGCCGCAATATCTCATAAACAAATTTTTGTTGATAGAGCTTTTTTTCATTCAATTCCAGAAGTAAAACAAAAAGCATTCGGCAGAGAAGCTCATTCAAGAATACCGCTGACAAGCACCAGAGTGAATCATCTTCAAGCAGTTGCGACAGTGAAGAAGATGAGGAGTTGCCAAGAAAGGTAATTGATCAAATCATAAATTCTCGTTACTTGATCACCATACATTTTCAATAAGGTTAGTTTTGAGAACTTTGTGAAAAATCATGACAATATGATAGCTACTTAAAAATAGGAGCACATTTAAAGATTTTGCATTTTATTTCAGTCCAAGGCTTATGATCTGGTTTGACTGCAGTCACGAGTGCGTGTGATGAAATTTTCTGTGTTTTGGATTTTTTTAAGGTAAAGCCTGAACTAACTACCGAGTATTGGGACATTCACAAACTAATAAAATTTTTGAAGGTAAGCGCAACTGCTACATAAAGCTTTTGATATTGAAAACATCCCTAAGGAAAAGCCAGAGGAACAATAACTATTAGAACCCTGATCAAATGAGCATCGTTAAGTCGAGACCAAAAATAATAGCAATAGCCAATCAGAACAAAGAAAGACATGATAGGGAGCCAATGATAATTCAAAGAAAGCGCGGGAAAATGCGTGTGACCAAGTCGCGATTGTTTTCAGTTTTCCTTTGAATGGTTTTGAGAATAGCACGAGTATTTTTGACCAATTATAGGGCTTTGTGCAGTCAAAAAATAAAAACACAATCGCCAATGATTTTAGATTTCACGCCTGAATTAAAAGTCATCTATTTTTCATCTTGTTTCCACCACAACCAGCTTCCATGCAGCCCATTATTACTCATCCTAACTTCTCATCAATTTACATCGTTTAAATGGAATCATTTTTGACGTTTTGCACAATCATCTGTCCATTTTTGGTCTCTCTGAAACTAAAACCAAATTCATGTGTTATATTAAGGTGGGGAACCCAACAGCTACAGTGATAGCGCTGTGCGCCCTTCGTGATATCAGCCTGGACCAGGAATCAAGTCAGTTGGCCATTCTGGATCTCGGTGGGATCACTCTTCTCCTTAACATTCTAAAAACAGACTACTGGCGCTGTGTGGTATGATTTACACATTTTGTGTCCTCTATAACGTATCATATCCTTAGGGGGTAAAAGGAAAATTAGATCTTGGGTCATGAACTCTTGAAATGGGGACTGGGAATTGTTTCTTTCAGTTTTGGAATAATTTACAATTCAATTTAAAGGAAAGAGAAAAGCTGTATTTAAGCAGTTCTATAATCCTCAAAAGTAAGAGGAACTGCAAAGTTCTTAACTCTTCTTGAATGGTTGAGGACGCAAGGGGGTATCGGGATACTTCATAAATTCATACACGTAATTAAAATGTGGTGCTTCTTCCTCGCCACAATTAAGTGATGTTGAAAAGACAGAATAACTCGTATCACGAAGTAGCTAGCTGACCAACACTAACATCACATAGATTATCCCAAATAGGCATTAACTTGAGCTGGATACATATTCACAAGGTGAAAAAAAAATTTGAAAGACTTTACTATTGAAGTCCCAATTTCAAATTCTTTTAAAAAAAACTTACTAAGGTGTTGTACTATCAATAATAATGATAAGCATTTGGATGATTTTGTTTTTTAGATTGGTTCTCTCAAAATTCTGAGAGAGATAACGAACACCAAAAGGATAAATACGGAGATTTGTCGTCTGGGAGGTAAGACATCGTGATTATCTGACCAAAACTATACCTATAAAATATAAGTTACATCTAGAAGAGAAAGAATTGTTGTATGATACTTAAGTGCAGACTTGAGGAAAGATGTCAGAATCTGAGCAATTGTACACTTACCCATCCCCCGACCCAACATTTCTTAACCCCGACTTGTTATCAGTTGACTGTTGTTGGGTTAGGGGAGGCGTGGGTGCGCAGTTGCTCAAAAACTCATATTGATCTATTTAAGCACTAGATTTAACCGTCTATCGGTCTCCAGTGTAGTAATCTAAACATGATGTTGGGAGAACACTCGAAAAATATAGTTTCACAACTTCTCGCTGTTATGGTTATGACGCAACATAATGAACGATATCTTGCTTTTGCAAATAGCTCTGGGTCTGTCGGTACAATAGCTGATAGATGATTGACCAATGAGAGGGCGCTTACTATCTCGGTAATTTTATTAAGTGATAGCAAAAGTGTGAATGAGCTGTCATTATCATGATAACAAGGGCTCGGATAGAAGATTTGGAACAAAATCGACCCATTCCGCGCTTAATCGAGTCTGATACGAAGACTGGTTGTGATTTCGTATACTTTATACAAGCCGTACTTATTTGGTTTCCCAACAAATAATAGAAGTAATACCAATGGCACTCATAGATCAAAAGTCGCGTGAAGTGCCAGAAACAAGTTTCAACTCGCTACAGAGCTTAAGCATTTACAACAAACTTACTTTTGTGGTGACAAATTCACGGTAACTCGAGCTGTTTCTCGTCTCTTACTACCCTCAGACTTTCTCTTCAGCTAAACTAACAAAGGCAGCTTGGCGTTGGTTCCAAACGAACACACAAACAACCGATTTGTCGTAGGGGTCCTCATTCTCATGCGCAAAAAATATGGTAATTTCATATGCTTATTTTGCCAAATATGGTAATTTCATATGCTTTTTTTGCCAAATATGGTAATATCATATGCTTATTTTGCCAAATATGGTAATTTCATATGCTTATTTTGTCGAAAACGGCCACGAAATCTACAAATTTTCAAACGCACGTGATGAGCTTTTGTTTTACTAATTAAAGTCACCGTTGAAATAGTCACCGTCGATATAGTAATGACGCAAGGGATAAATGCAAATCAACACTTGTCACCAGTTCTTCAAAAGAATTCTCACATAATTCTTTACATTTGGTATAAATCCCACTTTCCCCGCGCTAAACTCGGCTCACAACTAGTTACCTACAATTTTCCCGCGCTTCCAGCTGGTGGGTGGCTTGATTTCCCGTGCTTCGTACCCGTAGCATGCTTTCCCGCGCTTTCAAATGTTCAGATGTTTCCCCGGGCTTTGAGTCCTCGTAGCCTGGTTACCCTGTTTTCCCGCCAGAAAGACCTAAATTTGTCTTTTGCTTCTTTCATGTCGTTGATAAAATGATTAGATAGTTTTCATTACCATACAGCGAGATGTAAAACCCATGCAGAGGAACTACCTCGATGCAAGGATTTTTTTTATAACATGCGATTTATAGCTTTTCTCCTCTGTTCTTTTCAGGCATTCAGCAGCTCATCGATTGCCTTCAGCAAGACTTAAAAGAGGTCCAGTCCCTCGCTGCTGAAACTCTTAGCCACGTGGTTACATTCCGACTCGCTCACAGAGCTATTCGGCGTGGCAGAGGGATAAGATACTTGGTGAGATACTTTCTTCAACAATCTCAAAATAAAAGAATTAAGCACGCGCTTTAAAGTGTTAGAGATTGGAACCTCTCTTTTAAGAGGGGATCTCAAGTCAGCGACGTCCGAATAGAGTCTTTGTTGATTGAATCTAGTACACCAAAACCAAGGTAATCACAGAAGCCAATCAGAAGAAAGGCAGATATCTTTAAGAGACAATGCGGAGAACCCAAAGTAAAACCGACCAAACTTCCCAGAGTGTGGGAAAACGCGGGCGACCAAGTAGTGATTGGTCTTAGTTTTGCATCTGATTGGTTGAGAGAATGGTTCAAGCTTTTTGGACCAATCACAGAGCGAAGTAAAGCAAAAACAAAGCAGTCCCGGATTATTTTCGACACAACTGAAAACTGCTCCAACTAAGGAGAGGTCTGATGTCATTATCTACACGGACTGCATTTAGCCGTTCACTAACCTGAATTTTACCACAATTGGTAGTAATGTCGCAATCTGATTGGTGGACTCACTCGGCTGCACCTCGCGAGTCCACCACATTTTGACTACGTGATGGCGAATCTCGTTGTCAGTAAGAGTACAGACCACGCTAAACCACTGTCGACTTGTTAATTTTCTGAGTTTACAAAGAATACAGGTTAATTTTGTAATCCAGGTTTCCCTTGCAATCAGTGTTTAGACTGTCATACTCTCTGACGTCTTTTATTTGACGAAAACTTAATTAAAAGTAGTCATGAAAAGATGATTTAAAACTTATTTTGTGATCTTGTCTGTTTCAGGTGAACATAATTCAACAAGAAAATCGAAAAAGAACCAGGCCCCCATCGAAACTGGACAGCGACTTCGGGCTTACCCGCAATGCATGTATGGCTTTGTGGAGCTGCAGCAAAAGCTCGAAAAACATTCAAGCCATCCGTTTGGCCGGTGCCGTGCCCATTCTCGCTTCCCTATTAGTCAGAGGGACGGATGATGTCATTTTACCCACTATGGGAATTCTTATGGAATGTGCCAGCGAGGTGTGAAATGTAGGATGGGTAACGATGCAATGTTGCAATTGGTTCGTTTATACAGCGCGGGAGAGATGTGTCGAGCTTTGTGGTTTGTTCTTGAGCGCAACAGTTTATTCTGAAACAAATTTTTTTTTGTAACCTGGTGCTATTGATGGAAACTGCAAATTTTTATTGGTCTTAATTCTGTGGGTTAACTGCGACGAACTAGCGTACCATCCAGCATGTGCGCGAGCAACTAATCTGTAGTTATGGTTTCCATTGAAAGGATTTCTAAACAGCATGGTGTCGGTTGAAAGGGGCCATGATGACATGCAATGTGTCGAAGTAAACCTGTCAAGCTTAACGACTTTTCTACTTACGATACATAACTAATTTAAAAGCTTTTTGACATTATCACAGAATTAATGCAACGTTAAACAGTTATGCTTGGATATTTTTCAGCCCACGTTTCGTGAAGATATCCGCAAGGAAGGGATGATAGAGGCGATTGTCAAGCACCTGAAAAAGGGTGACACCGCTCTAAAGACTCTATGTGCAAATGCCCTGTTCAAGGTTTGTCAAATTGATATATTCCTTTAATAACATTAGTATTCTAGAGATGCATAACGATACGAAACTTAGCCTATCAACTACAAATAGCTTTTCATGGGTAGTTGACCATTTTCTTACTTCTACATTTTTATGAGTTAGGAATGGAATACGTGATTTAAACTCTCAACGTTAAATATATAAAGGGGCTCTGTGCTTAGCAATATCTACCAAACGACATAGAACTTAAGCGAACAGACTTGCGCCCGACGAACGAAGTCACTTTTCAAACTGTACAACGCAATCAGACTAATGAAAGAAGATTCGGGACTTACTACAGCAGAGCCAATCACCTTTTTAGGGAACCCGTCACGTTTCTTACACGTGTAATTCACTACTGACCGATCAGCCTCGACAAACCATTATCAACTAACCAACCACTGCATTCCGACTCCAATACATGACTTCCTCCTTAGGCTGTTAAAACTTAGGTCACTTTCAGCTTTTTTTACCCCAAACCTGACGATTATACTACACAACCTCCCGAAACTTTTAAACTCGATCTAATCTTAAAACCTGATCTCCGTTTCACTTTCCCATTTGCAGTGCGCGGAAGATGATTCCACTCGTGAACTGATTTTCCGCTTCGGTGGCCTGGAACTGCTTGTCCAAATAATGATGGGATCCAGGTCCTCTGAGAACACAGAACTCCTCGCGGCCACAGTCGGCGCCCTATGGAAGTGCGCCTTGAACAAAAACAACGTTAAAAGGTAAAAAGACACAGAAAAAAAGTAACTGGAGAGATTTTCCAAAAAGAAAACCGTCAAACGTCGCATTAAGCTTTCATTGAAAGAACTAGCATCAAATCTCTCTCAGTAGGACGTGTTTTCTATTCATTCCTTTTTTTTGTTTTCGATCTCAGGCTTGAGCAGTTTGGTGCAGTCAAAGCTTTGATCCTATTGTTGAAGAATCCGGAGCAAACTAATAAGGTACCGATTATCGCGATAGTTGAGAAGTTATGTTTTTCAATATCACTGCATCAAACAGTGTTAAATGTTCTCAATAACTTTTCCAGAAGTAACAGCGATACTATTATTACAGTAGGGCGCATGTCTATACCGTGTTGTTAAACAAATCAGAACAAAGGCCAATCGTTACAACTGCCAATCAGAACAGAGGAAATTATCACAGAGCTACTAAGATGCTTGTAGTGGAGCATCTGATTGGTTGAGCGAATCACGCAATGTTTTATTGACCAATTATAGAGCGAAGTAATTCATGGAACCGCGGAACTCGCGGAACCGAGTGAACCGTGAGCGTAAGATCTGCAGGCGGCGGTACTACGACTCCAAAGTTAGCCAGCTTAAGGAGTGCAAACTGTCTGTCTGGTGGAGTGAAGTTAAGAAACTGAGCGGCATGTCATCGGCCGTTGGGGACTCGGAAGAGCTAATGAGATCATTACAGCACATAAGTGAGGAGTCTCTCAGTGCCTTGGACCTGGCCAACCTGATCAATGAAACTTTCCTCTCCCCAATGCAAGACTTTACACCGTTATCTGCTGAATCTTTCCAGCTGTTGCAAGACCACTCCACCGAGCAACCATTTGTCGTTTCTACCCATGCTGTTTACCTTCAGCTAGCGTCGATTAACCCTAGGAAAGCGTCCAGACCCGACGGTATTCCAGCATGGTTGCTAAAGGAAAATGCAGATCTCCTATCCGATACGGTAACTGATATCATTAACAGTTCTTTTGGTGAAAGACTTTTACCACCTTCTTGGAAATCTGTTGATACCGTGCCGATCCCAAAGCAGAAACCAAATAAGGACGTAAATAAACATCTGCGTCCCATCTCGTTAACGCCGGTTCTCTCTAAGGTGGCGGAGGAGTTTGTTGTTGCGGAATACTTGCGACCATCAATTCTCAAGAAAATTGGAGACAACCAATTTGGGGCTGTCCCAAAGTCTTCTACAACGCATACGTTAATCAGTATGGTGCACTCCTGGGCCAAACACACAGACGGTACAGGATCCATCATAAGGGTCGTCTTATTCGATTACCGGAAGGCTTTTGACTTGATAGACTACGAGCTTCTTGCTGGGAAACTGCTTGCCTTGGACATGCCGGTTGGCGTATCGTTTTGGATCATCGACCTCCTTACAGATCGTACGCAGAGAGTCAAGTTGGGAGAAGATTGCCTGTCCGAATGGAGGAATGTACCGGCAGGGGTGCCTCAGGGAACCAAGCTCGGGCCGTGGCTGTTTATTCTTATGATCGACGACATCAACACCAGCAATACGGATCTGTGGAAAAATGTGGATGACACAACTATTGCAGATTGTGTTCACAAGAAGGAAGGCAGTCGTATTCAACCTGATGTGGAGGAACTGATTGCTAAGTCTAATCAAAATAAGTTCCAGCTAAATGAATCGAAATGTAAGGAACTACGGATTTCGTTCGCTAAATCAGCCGCGGACTTTGCTCCAATTGTTATCAACGGGAAAGCAATAGAGGTAGTGTCTACTGTTAAGTTTTTAGGGCTAAGCATTTCTTCCGACCTTCGGTGGTACCGTCATGTTGCTGAAATAAGTAAAAAAGTAGCGAGTCGATTATATTTTCTTAAACAACTGAAGAGAGCGAATATTCCCGCCAAAGATATGCTAATCTTTTACATGACTTGTATGCGCCCGGTAATGAAATACACATACCCGGTGTTTCACAACGCGCTTCCCGCATACATATCTGTTGAGTTAGAAGAGCTACAGGACCGCGCCATGCGAATTATTTTTCCGTTTGTTCCATATAGCGACGCATTAAATCAAGCCAACTTGGAGACGCTCTCCCAACGCAGGCAGTCTATCACAACTAAGCTTTTTGATTCCAATCACTTGTAACTCAGACCATAAACTGTGTAAGCCCTTGCCTCCTCATAACAAATGTGAACTCAATTTGAGACGAAAGAGGAAATTTAATGTTCCTCTGGCTAAGACGAAGAGACTCATGAACACATTTATATATAGTAATTGTTGTTAATTTGTGTACATTTTTCTTATATTTTTCTCATACTCTTATTAGATTTTATTATTGTAACGATTAATCTAATTCAGCTTTTGGCTGCGATTTTAATCAGAATAAACTATCTATCTATCACATAACGAGTGCACCAATTTAATCGAGGACTCCTCTCAGCGCTCAACTGTAAAAGATACTCACGCCTCTTTTTTTCCTATTAGGTCCTGGCTAATACACTGGGTGCTATGCACGAGTTTGCGCACAGTAAGCGGACACTTCTTACACTCAAAGAAGATAAAGTTATCCACGTTGTTGTGCGAGCGCTGAGTATCACGGAACGTCCCGTACTAATTAACGCTACCAGGCTCCTCGCGATTTGTGCCAAAGAGGAATCTTGCAGAAGGTTTGTAAGTTGTTGATGCTGTTGTTGAAGCCGTGTTACCTTAATTATCATTCCACTTTGATCCAATCATTTTTCATTTATTCTAATCATTATTTTTTTTGGTAACTTTCTTGCAGTACAATTCTTCACACGGACGGATTAAGACTTCTCTGGTCCTTGTTGAAGTTTCTCGACTCAGACGTAATTGTTTCAATTTTTTTTTTTTTTTTTTTTTTTTTTTTTTTTTACTGTTTAGAATTCAGCAACAAAGACTGTAAATAAGCTACAAACCAATCTGTCGATTAATATATTATTCGTCTTAGCAAATCATTCGATTTACTCTCAGAGCTTTCTAGCGCAACGTATCTTCTTTTCATTTCACACAGTAACGGACATAGACGTTATCTAAGCGACGTTGGCATGCAACACTGTTAAACAAACGTGACTTGGGTCATTGCTACTAGCAAAATCATTTGAAATAACGCTATCTTATCCTTTTAAATCGTATTTCACTGATTTATATCAACGCAGCTGAATAGCGTGACATATCTCCTTGACCTTCATCAACGCAGTGAGTCTCGTTACGATGAAATCGTTTGTAACGCAATCCCCAGAGAAACGTGACTTAACCGGCACACATCTTTCGCTTATTTCCCAGGTTGTGGCAGCTGCGGCAGAGGCCATCAGTGAGTGCGTCGTCGATGAGGAGGTCAGACAACACTCTGTCGTTTTTGTAATAGCTAGCACGATAGTCCAACATGATGAAGAAGTTGTTTGGCTCTGATTTTCCAGGTTCTGTAATTGGTTGAGTAACTTGCTGTTCATTTCTTAACCAATCAAATGAAGACCTGAATTCAGTTATGCTTTGCCTGTGTAAGCTTTTCCCCGGGTGGCTCTGTTTGCATATGTTTCTCTGGTTCCATGGGCTCGAAGTTTTCAACTGTTGACAGTTTCTAGCCTTGACTGAGACCTGAACTGTTCATAGAATTGAACACCGTCTCTTTCTACGCTGAAATTTCACTCCTAAACACTACCACTACCTTTAAAACCCATATTACAAAGAGTGGAAAGAGAATTCCAGAGGAACAGATTAAGCTTTTCTTTGGAGTCAGCGGCATTGCTTCTTGGCCTGACCCACGAATTACAACATAAAACAACATATCTGCTCGGTGGTCAATGTCATGAAACATGTACTTACCTTGTCCTCTAGGAGTCAGCAGAAATAGTACGCTCATTCGTCGGTGGCCTGGAACTCATTACCAGTCTTCTGAGATCCGACGATAGGCAGGTGACTGATCGGTATTTATCAATACATTCAGGCCCTTAGATGAATTTTCCAGCCAGGAACTCGTTACGATCATCTCGAGCCGGTCTTAATGCACCGATCAATCGAAACTTCAAATCCCCCCCCCCCCCGGCCCCGGACAAGCCACGGGCATTTGACTGTCGCTCATGCTGGAGGGGTGGGGAATTTGAACCTTGCCTGGCTGGGGTGGGAAATTTGAACCAAAATTGTCAAGTCTTTCCTGAGGAATATAAGTGTTATATCTTTAAATATGGAGGTGTTTAATTCAGGCGAATGGCTTAGAAGAAAATGTCTACAAGGTCTAAGTTTTAAAGTTTGGTCAAACTTACATTAAAATTGGGTGGGGAATTTCAGCACAATTTTTACCCCGTGGGGCGGGAATTTGAACAAACCAATCTTCAAAAGTTCAAATGCCCGGGGGGACTGCCCAAGATGGCTTGCCCGGGGGGTTATTGGAGCTTTGAATTGATCGATGCACAATCCTCAGTAAAATCCATTCTAACCTACGACAATTTTTGGAGGAGTAGAAGTTTTTTTTTTTCCTTCATCAGGTGCTAATAAGTGTAAACAAAGCAATAATCAGCATTGGAAGAGACAGAGAGAACTTGTCCATTCTGACAGATTACGAGGTGGTGCCGCTTCTCATATCACTAGTGTATACGGTGAGTATAGACAGGTTTACCTGTCAAGAGACCATGTGCCCCTTTAACTAACCAAACAGTTTTAGTTGTAGAAGGTGAGGCAACCTCGTTCCCAGGGTCTCTCATCTTCCCGCCCCCTGGAGCGAGCAAGGAGAGGGGCGGGAAGATGAGAGACCCTGGGAACGAGGTTGGAGGTGAAGGTCCACCCTCCTCAGCCCTTTTCGTGAGCAGAAAAGAGGCTCTTCATTGAATGCTGTCTATCATTGCTGAGAGGCCGTAAGGGGGTCCTTAGAACGATTCACGACTGTTAAATATAACAAATGACGGTAATCAATATTCTCCTTTCACGCTTCACAGTAAATAACATGATACTGAAAAAAGATCTTGCGTTTTTGAAAACTTTAACATTGTGAATTTCTTCCTTATTGCATGCCAAGCGCCAGTTCCAATGTTTTTCTTCATACAATGGTGCCTTTTTGTAAAAAGAATAACAAAGAGCTAAACTGATTCATACCCTTATCAGGTGTCACGCAAGATCTAAGATAAGAAGGTCACGTTAAGAACACTTGGAGAGTTTCGCGTTGCTTTGTAAACAACTCTTCGGCGAGTAATTTTCCACGGAAAAAACTGCGTTTTCTTTTCAGTCGTTTTAGTTCTCACGGATAACGGAAAATAATTTATTTGTTTCACGTATCACGACTGGCATATCGTTCACAGTTCACGGCTTTTAACTTTTTACAATCATGAGTCACGGTAATTAAAAACAGCCGATCACGTTTCACGGAAAACCTCCACCCCTCATTGCTTACCATCTTGTCAAATAAATGGCGGCGTATAACCTTCGACCGAATTAGTTCATGAAGACTGCAGTATATCAATCGATAGTGACCCTAAATTATTGTTGGATAATTTTAAGGATCCTTACCTTTCAGAAAGACGAAGAGTTAAAAAGATGGGTAGCACAGGCAATAGCAACGTAAGTAACAACTAAGCATAGACTCTGCAACAAAGCATAGATACTTGTAAGTAACAACAAAGCAGACACTTGAATCTGATGATGACTTCCGCACAGGTTGTCGAAACGTCAGTCACCACTTCCGACAACAGTCCTTCTCAGGACTACACTCACCCGGACGATCACGCTACACTTTCGCATGTTATCCCCCCGGGTTCAAACCATTTAGTGCAACAAAGCATAGAGTAACATTCTTGGTCACACAACACCGAGACGGAATGTGTGACAAACGTGACAAGCGATGAGACTGTGACATTCAGTCGCAAACCAAAAATTACCATTGGTTGATAATAGTGATAATAAAGACTTAATAACCAGTTTTGTTTTTAACCTCCTTTCAGATGCAGTGGATTAGACAAGAATGTGAAGTCCTTCTCGTCAGCGGTCGTCCCCCTTGCTAATAGCCTCAAACGATCCTCTGGCGTGGCGGTAAAGCGAGCGGTCGCTTGCGCACTGGAAAGACTGTCACTTGACCCATATAACTGCTTTATAATTCAGCAACATGACGCACTGAAGGTAAAGCAAATGGTTGTACTTTACAGGGTTTGTCATTGTTCAACCAACAGAAAGGCATTAACACATCTCTCAAACCTAAATTATTGCTGCAGTCTAATTTTGCATTTCAGACTATGAAAAAAATCACTTTTGACCACCTTACAGCACACAAGTCTCTCATTGGTCAATACCCGATCAGGAATCTTCACGATTAATTGGCAATCCCTTACATTCGACGTATGAACGTGCTGTGTATTTTACAATGCATGTATCTTATGTAGAATGTCATTGCGCATGCGCCTAGTTCTGAAGTGATTTTTTTTTTCCATCTGATCTAATCCCATCAGACCTTACTGGCGTTGACAAGCTCAGACGATGAAAGAGTCCAGGAGGCAGCAGCTGGCTGTATAAAGAACATGCGTACCAATACCATGAACATGCTCGCAAGATGAAACCACAGAACAAAATGGACAATTGATACTCATATTCATATCTTGTACTTGTTTATTACAATGTAAAGTTGATGACAATTAAAACATTAGGGAGTACATCTACTGACAATTTCGATATTCATTGCACTCCTAAAAAACATTACAATTTGCAGTTAATAAATAAACCTGTTTTACTCCCTAAGAGTTTGTTCACTTTTGAATTCACATAGTGCATCCCCTTTTCTATTTGTCAATAAGTTATTGATTTGTTCAAGAAATCCCACTTTGTACAATTGTTACAGCAATTCTGCCAATTCATGAATGACTGATAAAATCCTGACATATATAGGGACATTGCTTAAAAAAATCAATTTTTAAGTTAGCCTGCTAACAATCCCAAATGTATCCACAACCTCACTTTGGCTATATTAATTATTTTCTCTTTATAGCAGCTTATTAAATGTTAACTATTTTGACTTACTTACCCTACTAAAAAGTGTTAACAACAATAAATATTTTCCTTTCTCTGGCTTACTAAAGCCACCTAGAGGTAGTAAAATGGAAGTATAGTCATGAAATGACTAATTATGCCTCCCTTCTTTAAAATCACACCCAGAGGGTACTGTTTGATTTATGGTAAAATTACAAAGGCTGTAGCCTTAAGACCACTCATTACAAAACTTGTCAACACACAACCTAAGCTGTTGACTCCTTTAGTGTAATGGTAATATCTAAGGAAGGGTCTCCCTCGCTGTCAATTGGCTGGCTGCAAAGCTGAGCATGTTTCCAAGCCAACTTGCCTCTTCCACCACTGAGGGCAGCTGTCAGTTTAAGGGTCTTGCAGCCACTGAGGGATGAAGTTTTTTGTGATTTGCAATCTAGAAATCATCAGAAAAAAAATTAAGGCAAACTTAATGGATCATACTTAGGTGCTACAAAAGTTGATGGCATACAAATATTTTTTAATTAGCCAAGTTCAAAAAAATTAACTAAAGGTAGCTCAGACTGTACCAAAAGAACAGAGTTGTTGAAACTTTGCATTAAATCAAAAGTTGATGGGCTGATTGCAATTTACAGGGAGAAAACTAGACTCATTTTTTAGGTATGGGCACATTAAGCTAAAAGAGAGGCTGTTTTATTGTTTTCATGTCAAAAAATGATTACTTCTTGTTGAGTAATGATTCAGATATCATTTCCACGAAAATGATGAAAATGTTTGGTAGAATTGGTTGTCAGAAAATTGGTGTTCACAAAAACAAGTTCAATTTGAGCAAATTAAATGATTAATGCTCCCATAAGGGTAAGTTTACAGAGTTCTGCATTTGACATAGCTCAAGAATATATCAAGAAATCAGCTGTAACTTTTTAGACACAATAAACATGCATAACGTAGCTCTGACGTTCATTGCTTTTTTGAGCTTGACAGCAAATAACATACCATGCTGACTGATGAAAGTCAGATTTTCTACAATGTCATCATCTCCCTCTAGCTTCCAGTCAACCTTTCCACTTTCCATTGTCACACAACAGGTTACAATGGTGACACTGTCAATCACCAAACCAGAGGTAGAGAAATCCATTGTCCACGAAACCAAACCAGTTGGCGAGGAAGGAAGACGGGCAAGGAAAGCCTGTGAAAAAATTAGAATAATAATTTCTCTCTCTTCATGCAATAGCTCCTATGAGGCACTACTGAGAAATAATGTCCTTTCACTCTGGAAAATATTTTTTCTCAAAAATACTTCATCTCAGATCATATATCAAGATAAAAAATTTAGATCTTGTGCACATTGTGTTATCTCTATAATGAAAAAGTGGATTTGACTGAGAAAGTTCTAAAGATAACTCTTGAGTAACATCTGAAAAATAGCTAATACTTTTAATTAAAAGTGCTATCATAACTTTCATGTTAATAGGAAATTTGAATTTCCCAAGAGTGGCAAACATGTTCTTACATTTCCTTTCTGTAATGTAGTAAGATCAGCTTCTTCCACTCCGCGAGAACGAAGATAGTCAAGTACCTGCATGGATTGTTACAATAATTTATTAAAGACAATGATCATACTGAAAAGAGAAAATAGAGGAAGAAGGCAGAGAAAAGATGGAGCAAGAAAAACAGCAGAGGAGCTGCAGTAGGAGAACAGGAGGAGAAGAGACCATGGAGAAGCAATTAAAGAAACAGCATCTGGAGCAGGAACAGATGCATGAGTCAGAAAGGAGCAGGAAGAACAATAATAAAAGGATGAGTGCATAAAGGAAAAGTATGAAGAGAAGGAGAAAGTTGAAGGGAAGGAAGAAAAGAAAAAAGAGGGTCAGAAGGCAAAAGATGAGAAGATTCTACAAGTTAGATTCTGTTTTCTGCTTATATGTACCCCATAAGTTCTGTATTTCTCATGTAACACATACATTATTCAACTTACTATTGTCCAATCATGTTCACATTTCCTGAAGACTGAGTTCACGGCCGCTGCCCCAGACTTCCAACCTTGCAAGAATGTCTCCATCTTGGATCCCCTGAAGTATTTGTCACTTGCACAACAATACTGCACCTGTAACCTTAACAGGGAAAATACATAATTAATTCAGATTCTCAGCCAGGTCTATGTTCTCTAAGGGTTTTACCATGGCACACCTGGAGGCAAACAATGATCCTAGGTGACATAATTTTGTTCACAACAGGGAAGGAGATGAGTGGGGCGTTGTCCAGTGGAATTTTTCACTGATTGAGGACTTAAGCAAAAAATGAGGGTAAAAGGTGGTACACCTGTTCATGTATGCGATCATAGATGTAAATTTTGGAAGAAAAAGGAAATGCAGGGGAAGAGAAAAAACAATGAAAGTTGTTCGCTAATGGCTGTTATTTTGACATAACACCAAATTATATAAACTATAACTTAGAAGAGAATTCATGGCAGGTAGAGGGAGGAATTATTTCAGAGTTAACTGAATGTAAATAGTTTAAGAAAAAAGCCTTAAAGTGTATATATTAATTAACAGATTAAAAATTACCTCTTGCTGTTTATCTCCTCATCAGTGGGTGAAAATGTATAAGGTATGTGCTGTAATTCAAAATAAAAAAAAAACCAATTAAAAATTACTAAAACTGTTTTAAGAGTGCAGAAGTTACATGAGTAAGGGCATGACACTGTTTCCTCTAGCCTGTGTGTACCTGTGCCCTTCCCCCTCCCCCCTCCCTTCCATTTCTCCTCAGGGGGGGTATAGCTACACATGGCTATGCTTCCTCACTCAAACAGAAGAAACAGCTACAAACTAGGAAAACATTGTTACGGTTGTACCAAAACTTGTCTTTTTTTTTTTTCCATGGAGCTCTATATATCTTGGATAGAGATTTGTGTCACTAAATGAGATTGACTGCATTTACCTTTGATTCAAGTTTTCTCTCATAGTTTGAAAGAAATTCAGCTAAATCCAGAGCTGAACGCTCCCTGAGTGTTTGACGCCTCACAGGGGGAAGCTTTTGTTGCTTCTACAAAACATAGAACCAGAGAAAAATTGAAACAGTGATAAAAGTGTTTAATGTCCAGGAGTCAGACAAGTTAACTTATGATTAGCATGAGATACTGCTACTTTTTTCAAGATTTCTGTCAGTGAAACTCAGAAAACTATGAATACCAGAAATATTCACTATGGAAAAAAGGTGTTTTTATTTGTCTTTTCACAAGTATGGGACAAAGGAAAAATTCTAAGTCCTATGACCTGCAAATTCTGAGGTTCGATTCATAGTGGGGACTCGGAACATTTTCTTTCTCCCATGCTTGTGACAAAAAAAAAATCTTTGCCTGTTTCTTTACCACGTTCAAAATTTATCATCTTTCTTAATCTATTTATGGAATGTTTCAGTGGATCAAAAAAATAGCCAATCAGGTGTCATAAAACTAAACTGCAGACAGCAACCATGATTAGCTTGTGGTTCAAGATTTGTTCATGACTTTGTAATAAGTTTCAATGTGATTGGTCAGTACACATTTCATTTAATTGCCAAAATCACAACAAAGGGTTTCCAGTACTGTTAGTTTCAAAATGATTAAGAGCATTAATTTTGTCTAAATTACCCCACTCACACCAAAGCTTAAACCTGCTTTAAGCTCTTTTGTAATAAACACAGGTTAAACATGTTTTCTTCATAGTACTAGTGGCTGCTTAAACTGATGTTTGTCAGCTTTAAATTGAGCACAACAAAAAGACAAGTTAGGACTAATTAAAAACCTATGGAATATTGAATTTTTCAGTTGTTTCTGATTTTCATTCAGTTAAACCTGGTGTAACTAAACAAGTTTTGCTAGTGTGAATGGGGTATAAGTTTGACTTAACTGATAAGGTACAGGTCCTAAATTTTGTAAGACACAGAAACTTAATTTATAGTTTATAATTTACCTAATTCACATGTTAGAGAGGCCCCCAACCTTAAAAATTTTCTTACCCAACTTAGGAAAGTTATATTAACTTGTGATTCTTAGTCTGGCTAGATCATATTGTAGCTGATGGTATAAATGGTTTTAAATTCTTCGTAATAATTCTTAGCCAGATTTTTTAAATACTCTTTTACATACATTTTTTTAGCTTATAGCTATTGTAGATACACATAAATTTTTGCAATGAGTCTTTTTCTTAGACTCATCGATGCCACATGTCTAAATAAAGTTATTCAGTCATTTATTCATTCACTTTTGTGCTACTCGCAGCCTTGCAGCAGTAATTAGGGACCTTAAGAAACCATGACAGCGACGGCAACGAGGACATGGAAAAACAAGAGATCTAATTGGCAGAACAATAGCTCAGCCTGTGCATTTTGAAACTTTGTACATTTCTTGGCCGTCTTATGCAAAACAGCAACGTGAAATTGCCAAAATTTGTGTCGTCTGCGAACCGAAACTGTGACGGCAAATTATATTAATTTCCATTTGGAACACATCGGCTACTTTATACGTCATGCTGAAGTTGAGCTGTGGCGCTGTATGAGACAGTAAGCTCCTGCAGCCATTTTTGAAATTCTAACTAAGAGTAGAAATTCATTTTTTAATCGAAGTCTTCCTTGGCGTCGCCGTTGTGGTTTCTTAAAGTCCTTATTATGCCCTGCAAGAAAGTTGAAAGGAGTAACCGACCTGGTGGTTCAAAAATGCTAATGCCTTTGCTAGCCATCCCTCACTGACATGTAACCTTCGCTGCATAACTTCATTCTGTTTAGTAGAATATCTCCATGTGACATCCACAGTCTGTAGAGGAAAAAAAAAAAAACCAAGAACTGACAACTGCACATTGAAAAGTAAACTACAATGTTAAGAAAAGAAAACTATAAACATGAATTAATGAAGATGCTCGCTTTCCTGCAGCAAAATTAAAAAGAGAAAAAAACATGAAACAGAAAAAACTGCTGATTCTAGGTTAAACATTCTCTGTATCTGTTGAATTAACCCTTTCACTCCATGAATGATCTAGACACAATTACTCCTAACAATGTCAACATAATATCAAGCAGACGATTGATGAGTATAAAGAGAAATATCAATAAGGGGATCATTTGCTGATCCAATACCAAATCCTCAGAACTAATATCAGAAAGAATTGTACAAAAGATAGTAACGAGATCGATCACTTATAAGATCTTGAGAGAGTGAAGGGATATCTTAAGAGTGAAAGGATTAAGTTACTAAATACAAAAAGCACAATTATATTAATATTTTTCCTTTCATTGAAACACATGAACTATACCTCTTCATCAGATACTGCCATGATATAACTCAATTTCTTTCCTTCTCTCTCCCGGCTTAAGTAATCCCTATCACAAGTAATCCATCTTTGCTCCTGATAAGAATAAACTTCCACCCATACATGATCTGTCCAATCTGTGACATGACGAACTTCAAAACCCATGGAGCGAAGCAGCAAGGCCTGACAGTTTGCATGCTCCCCACATCTACCATGACGCGTTTCTGAGAGAAAGTTAATTGCATATTACATCACTCTGCATGCAGGCCTTGCAGAAATTTATAATCCTTATCCCATGACATATGCTATTTTCAAGGTTTTGGCCCTGTTCTTCCCATTCTTCCAATTATACAAAAGAAAGGGAGAGAAACAAATTATGTATTCTCTCCTCTGCTGTGAAACCATAGAAAGCTCAAAAAAAAAATAAGACTTATAATATTTTAATAGCAATCCTACACCCTTTGTAAGGATGAATGGATAAATACAGGTGGAAATTAGACGCTGAGAGAATATTGCAATTGACCCCAAATAGAACCCTGCATTTTCAGATGAGTAAAAGCAAGTGTAAGGTGATTGTGAAGAGTGAGTTAAGCATGTAAAGAGGAGAGAGTCACTCACTGCATGCAATCATGTCACAGTTACCCCTTTATTCACCTGAATATGCAAAAACATTTTGCCAGTACTGCAAGCTGTAGTAATCATATCTTTTATGGAAAACAACTTACAGTAACTGTCATTGTCCACTATTTTCCTCCGTAAATTCAGTGATCTCCTTGTGGGGTGACTGGTAAAATGTGGTGGTACATTATATCTCTAATTACCATCTAAAATTTCTTGGAACTTTCGGAAATTCAACAGGTCACTAGATTGCTCTGTAGGTTTGAAAATTTCTTTTACCTGTCTCACTTAAAATAAGGAAGAACTCTACTAAAAGTTAAAAAAAATTACCTGGTCATTTTAGAAATTTTTCAGCCAGGGATTAGTGCATGCTGATTAATTAATGTGTGATCACATGTGTGATCCCATGCATGATTTTTTGTTATAAGAACTGTGATACCCTTTTCAACACACACTTTTCACACTTTCATACCTAACAATTTTCCTGGATGGTTGTATCTAGGGAATCTTTCATCTGCCCCACAGTTAGGGCATTTGTATCCCTCTACATGTCCGGCTAACCATTTGCGTTCCTCTACTGTTGGGGGTAGTAGCCCTATGTTTTTTGTTACTGTGCCACATCGTGAGCACTTTGGTTTGTCCAGCCAGCGAAAAAAAGAACCTAAATTCAAACACAATATGTGAGTTAAAGGTATGTAAGAGCAATGAAGCAGTTTCCTCTACTTAGTGGCATCCCTGTCGGGGAAGGGAACCACATGCCTTACTCTTAAAGCCTCTTTGGATGTTTTGTCACAGCATTTTTAAGGATTTCTGCATCTCTTGAATGGTAGGTAGGTAGGTAACTTTATTTCAACTCGGGTTGTCGAAGCTGATTAGGCCTCTAGCAATACATGCTAATATGCCGAGCAACACCCACCCATCCCACCCCAGGGGAGGACATCCACCACACAGTAATCTCGTGCGTGGGAAATTAACGTCTCCTACCCCTAACCCTGCAGGAGACAGGGCCTACGTTTTATTTGTCCTTATCCAAGAAGACTAGAATATCTATCCATTTCTTGATATTATAGAGCAGTAGCAAATTCTCCTCACTTATTTTAAGACCATGAGTATTGGTCCGGCCGGGACTCGAACCCTCGACCTCCAGCACAACGCAATCCGGCACTCTAACTAATTGAGCTGACCGGGAGGATGGATGTGAAACTGTACATTCAGCAAATTGTCTGATCTTACCTAATCATTCTAAGCAACATATGGCAATCTGCGGTCTTTCCTTACATTTAGGTAGCACGGAAAGCCGTAAAACTCTCGAACAAAAGCTCATCTTTCAAACTGGCAGTCTAAATCCCACAGAGATCAATGAGCACTTTTCATTCCACTAATTTATTTGTGTTTTTCTCGTTGCCATGTTCCCACCAATAACGTAGCTCCATTTTCTGCCTTTAAAAGCACACAACCCACAATTCCTTTATTCGCTCCGACGAAGGGCTAACGCTCGAAACGTCAGCTTTTGTAATCGTTACAGTGGCCAATTTACCATTTCAACTTTGTTGATAAATCCAAATTATGATTTTAAGACAGCCTCAATATGAATTTTCAAAAATAAAGAGAATGCCTGTTGCTGGATGTTTGGGAGACATCAGAGATTGTAGAATTTTCAAGGTACTGTGCAAAATACTCTTGCAAAATTTTCATAGCTTGCCTGAGCTATTTCTTGATTCAGACAAGGAGAACATTCCCTTTAACTGTATAGAATGACTGCAGTCCTCTCATAACTCCTTACTGTATCACCCTTGAATCGCACAAATTTAAACCTAACCCTTTGATTCTCATGAGTGACCAAGACAGAATTTCTCCTTAATATATTAATACAATATCAAGCAGACAAGTAATAAGGAGAGAAAATTATCAATTAGGAAAGATGTAGTTGATCCAGTACCAGAATTCTCCAAACCAACATCATAAAAATTGTATGATAAGCGGTAAGGAGATTTTCTAATCAGATCTTGGGCGTAAAAAGGTTAAGGTCATGACGATCAAGGAAATGACCATCAATTTAACTCTTAAACTCCCATCAGTGACCAAGACAGCATTTCTCCTTACAACTTCAATACAATATCATGCAGATAATTGAGCTAATATCATAAGAATTGTGTGAAAGTGTAGTGTGATTGTCCGGGTGAGTGTAGTCCTGAGAAGGACTGTTGTCGGAGGTAGTGACTGATGTTTCGACAACCTGTGTGGAAGTCATCATCAGAGTCAAGTGAATAGTTGTTGTCAGTAGAATGTTCTAAGTCCAGTTCGTGTAAAATGATTGGTCAGTTTTGCCATGATGTTATTGGCTGTAAGACTCAAGTGGCGTAAGTTGGTCATGATTGGTCTGTTTCGATCCATTGGTACAGTTAGGTCATTCTGTTCGGTTTGTTTGTAATGTTAATGTCCTGAATGATTCGTTTGTATGGAGCCAGTAGTAGTTGACACTGTTAAGGGGAGTCTGTTCTAAGTTAGTAAACCAGCTTTCCAGCATCAGTCGTTGAAAGTAGTTAGTGCTGTAGGTTAGGCATTGCGCAGAGTCCCAGCCAATATTGTCAGTGGTTCATAAGTCGATGATGATCAGCAATGTGATTGTTGATATCACCTTTCCCCATTGCCTGTATGTGTTCAGTCAGCCTTGTTATGAGGTTTCTGCCAGTCTCTCCGATGTAGGAGGCTTGGCAGTTGGAGCAATTGATCTTAGAAATCACTCCCTGTCTGTTCCTCAGTTCATCCTTGTCTTAAATGTTGTTAGTAGGGACTTTAAGAAACCACGACAGCGACGCCAAGGAAGACTTCGATTAAAAAATGAATTTGTACTCTTAGTTAGAATTTCAAAAATGGCTGCAGGAGCTTACTGTCTCATACAGCACCACAGCTCAACTTCAGCATGACCTATAAAGCAGCCATTTAGTTCCAAATGGAAATTAAAATAATTTGCTGTCGTGGTTTCGGTTCGCAGAAGATGCAAATTTTGGCAATTTCACGTTGTTGTTTTGCATAGGACAGCTAAGAAATGTACAAAGTTTCAAAATGCACGTGCTGAGCTATTGTTCTGCCAATTAGATCTCTTGTTTTTCCACGTCCACGTTGCCATCGCCATGGTGGTTTCTTAAGGTCCCTAGTAACGGATGTAGTGTGGTAATGGGTTTGGGGGTGATGCAGATATTGAAGGGTTGTAAAATGTGCAGAAAGTAAGGAGAATTGCTCATGAGATCTTGGGTTAAGAAGCTCCTAATTGTCAAACAACCTCTCCTTGCCAGTATTACAGGAGATTTAGAGAGGCCGACAGAATTGCTCATGAGATGCTCATATGAATGAGCATGATGCTCATATGAATGAGATGCTCATATGAATTTAATAATCATATTCCCAAGGTTTAATATATACATACCATAAAACCATTTGTTGACTTGATGCATTAGACAATCCCTCTCGTCCTTTCCCGTTTGTTCACTTTCCTTTCTTGCCTCTTTTCTCATTTCAGATACTGGCATTAGGTCAAGAGCTTGCTGCTGTAAGCTGGGTTGTTCATAGAGTTGTACAACCCCATCCTGACTCTGAAGTCTTGCAAAAAAATGTCTTTCATTCTGTGTTTAAAGAACATAACATTTTTAAATCATGCTATGACAATGGAAGGAGATCAGTCTTGGTAATATTTAGGTAGAGTAATTTCAGCTCCTGTTTTGCATACTGTGAACAAATTAAGTAATTATATAAGATACAATAGAGTTATAAAGGGCATTTAGTGAATTAAAAGAGCACATTTTCATTTAACTCCAGTAACCAAACTTTTTCCCATGATGTCAGAGTATTACTAACATTTTCAAAAGTTAGTACAATGCAATCAGATGATGGTCAACATCATACACTCAGTCAAACCTGTATAATTAAGCAGTCAACCTCGGAGAAATGGCAGAGCGAGTCTGCTTCAGACAGGTTAACCACTTAAATTACGGGTTCTACAGAAACGAGGTACTAGATAGGAACAGTAAAAAAATGTTACTTGCAGCTATAGTTGCCCACTTAATGTACAAAAACTTGCTTAAAAGTACTACCAACATTGATTTCAGAGGAGAAATTTGGATTAAATTTTACTTTAAAGATTATTCTTAGCTTTATTGGAGTGGTTCTGCTTTAGGTGACTGTTCAATACAGGTGGAAAACAATACAAACAGGCCATTGGGACTCAGTAAAGGGTGACCACGACCATATAATAGAGGTAAAATTTACAGAAATTAAGGGGTAAAAATTTCAGGACCTTGAAAACCAACTGCTTAAGACAGGGTAACAATGCTGCTTGATATGAGTTCAACTGTATATAAGTAACAATTAGTAATTTCAGTTTTCGCTAGTAATTTCCATATAATGTTGTAGTTCAATTTTATACTTGGTTCAAATTTTATTTTCCTTTGTTCTCAGTCATGTTTAAGTATGATAATAAGTTTGAAACAAAGGAAAATAAAATTTGAACCATGGATAAAATTGAACTACAACATATACATTCTCCCCTCTTTAAGCTTCTCTGGTTCTTTTTGAGTTCTGATGAATTTACTGAATTTGAATTAAACTTGAAAGGAACATTTTGCCAGAACTGCAGGTTGTTAAAACAACAGGACTACGCTATTTTTACCCAACCTTGTCACAAAAAGCACAAAGAATGATTTAAAGAACCATACCTCTTCTTGAAAACGATCTAAAATCACGACGGCCATCCTGTTTTACCTACGATCAGATCGTGTAAAGAAAACAAAGTTAGATGAACAAATCTGATCAGATATCACTGCTCATGATAGCTGAAGCCTAACCTTTAACTAACCTTGATTTTTCAAATTAAACTTGTACCTGACAAATGTTTACAATTTATACCAGACACTTAAAATTATCCATGACAAAATTTATTGTTAAGTAGTGACGGTTAAAATCTGCATTCATACATTATTTTAACATGCCAATATATTAACCATGAACACCACAAACGACGTAGATATTCGGAAAATTTGGAATTATGACAAAATACATGACTCTAGAATCCTCGAAAATGAAATAATTTGTATCTATTTTTAAAGTTTACAGTAGGCAGTGAATGCTGAATCATGAATTATGGGAAAAACTGTAATATTCAGAAAAAGATCGCAACTTATGACGGATGGCGGGACAAATATTTCCATTTCCAGCTATGAGTAAAAAGTAGAACGATACCTCCACACTAGACCCAAAAATATTGAAACCTCAAAATCTGAAAAACTGTTAGAAACAACCTCCTACAAGAGGTAGCATATGTTCTCGTGTGTTGGAAGAATCAAACCCTTATCAAAATATTTGAATTTTAAAGAAATAAAAATGGAACAGCAAAAACATTATACTTATCATGTGAAATTCAAGTTTGCTGCACCAAATAAGACATAAAAAAAATATCACACTTACCATAAAAACAGCCAAAAGAAGAATTTCCGTATCTTCGTCATGGATGTCACAATATTATTTTCAGAATACTGCTGGCTCAGATGATCGTAGGCGCGTACTTGCCCAACGCGGGCTCAGACGCGCACTTACTTTAACTGAATAAATTTTGCGGGAAATGAACAGCTGTTACAAAAGTTGAAAAAATAAGGAAGCCGTTAAAAAGATAAGGTTTTAATTCTCATTTTTGAAAAGAGGAAAGAATTTTGAAAAATTGAGAGGTGTAGGAGAGGGTGAACAAATTGTGCAAAAATTGTTCTCGCGCCGAAAAACGGTCTTTAGTGCGAAGTTTCAATACGGTTACGAACTGGCTCATTTGCGGAAACTTCTAAAGTGTCGTGATCGTGTTGGCTTTTTCTGACCACTTTTTCGTCCGTTCATGCAAAATGTTGGTTCGTCGATAAAACAAGGAGCAGTAAAGAAACTTTTTACGGAAACTTTAAGCCCACCGTGATACACTCCCATAGTAAATCTGGCAAATCATGGTGTGCATTTACCGCTGGCACCACATGCCTCATCAAATGTTTTTTTTTTTAATAAAAAATCAGCTGCTCTTCTACTAAGCGTTTTTTAATGTGTTTTATTCAAGGAATAGTGAGGTTAATATAAGATGAAAGGCTTACCAAGCCTCTGCTCACAAAGTCCGAGTTCATGGCTGCCATTTTACAAACGTTTCGATTTCCTCATTATTAGATTGTTAGTCACCTGACAATCAGCCGACAGTCGGTTGAAGGAGCTCTGCTTCAAAGTTACCCGCGCTAGACTACAGCTTGAAGAAGAAACAAAATGATAGTGCGGTAAGATATATAAACAAAAAAGAGGACACCATTTAGTAAGGGAAAGGATGGCCAAGGATGAAGAAGCTTGAATTGGAAGAACGAGAAGACGTTTAATCGAAAATATTCGTTAGGTGTATTCCAACATACTACCTAAGTTAACATTGGATATCACTAAAATGTTTCTATCATTTAACATTTTCAGAGTACAACTAATTCTCCAAGCTATGGTTCTCAAAATCTCTTCTTTACCCTATAGTTTGCACAAAGATCACAAAGAAACTATGAAGAAAGTCTTCTGGAGTATTACATTCCAGCTCCGTGGGTCATAATCTAGTCTGTAGTTAGACTTGTATCTTTCAGTCGCTTCTAAAGCTGTGATTGGTGAACTTCCGTCAGTCATTTAAAACAGGTATTTTGGGAGCAGTCATGATTTGACGCATGGGAGGGGAGGTCGCATGATTTTGGGTGGATTACATGGTTTAATGGGGGACGGAAGGGGGCATCAGTCTTCACCGACAGAGTGTAAAGAAGCACTATAGAAAATTGGCTGGAAAAATGATCTAATCATGAGGATAGTGCAAACCCTTGCAGGATGGAGAAGGTCAGGTCAGGTAATTTTCATCATGACACAACCAAAATCCTCCAGCAGTCCGCCCCCCCTTCCCCACCCAGGCGATAAATAATGACCGGCGGAGTGGTTGACGTAACGCCCTAGGCAGTTTTTTTTCTCCTAAATTGCATACTTTGCTCTAAACTTGGCTTTGATTCACCTACAATAAGCATAACGTAAGTTCCTCGTGGTAAAAAATTTAAATTTTTCTTCACATAGCTCTACAATCCAGTAAATTATAGTCTTACTGTAGCTGCATTACATACACGCAATTCATTAATTTAGAAACTGCCACAGAAGTTACTAATAAATGCAAACAAAAAATACAAAGGAGAAGTTGAGAATGAATTCCTAAATCGAGTAAGTTGGACGAAATAACTGAATATTTTGAAGACTATAAAGTGTAAAGAACTACGTTTTTCACTATCTTTTAAATAATAAGCTACAGTAAAACCCTATTGTAAAATGGGGGTAAGTTTCTAAAGAGACTGTGGTGCTGCGTCGGTGAGGGTTACATTCGCTCTGACGTAGGGCTAACGCTTGAAACGTCAGCTTTTTAACTCTTTACGGTGGCTAACTTACAATATCAACTTAGATGATATAACCATATTACCTATTGCAAAAACCTCATTCGGTCTGACAAGCAACTAAAGCATTCTCAGATGTTCAAACATTGCACAAATGGCTGTCTAAGGAAGTTTCCTAGTTATATCGGGGCTCGTTAAGAACTGTTTTATTTCAGTCAATAGCTGGGAATTGACTGGATAACAGGAACACAGCGGTCAAACGTTTGTGAATATGCGCACGTCGTTGAATAAGTGGCGGACTACGTGGCGTGCTTTAGGCTGTCAGAACCAAGTTGTCTCACACGAGTTACAAACAATCACACAAGCCAGTGAGTCATGGCGTTTCAAAAGCGTATAGTTTTTTGGTAAAGCTTACAACAGAACGGTAAATCAGCAGGAACCTGTATTTGAAAAAAACCTATGTGTTCGATCAGTCTCGAGTTTTCTTTTCCTTACTTTTGTTTCCCATTACAGACATCGATCACCGTTTCACGTTTCTTTCGCTAACTTTGCATGACAGCGGTTTTTTTCTCATGCTTTTCTTTAAAATTTTGCGCGAGATATTGACGCGCGGACGGCCAGAATTGATGCCCCCGCGCAAGCCCGAGTTTAACTGCTGTGTTGTTAACAGGTTGATTGTGTGGCGGGCTCATTTCAGTAGGGTTTCACTGTAGCAACAAACTCTGTGGTCATCAGCTCTAGAGATGAGTATTACGTGCAGGTTCTTTCATAAAGACTAAGATATCGAGGGGATATTCACTTTGACTGTTAAATGACTGACGAAAAATCTGAGCGTGTTGCCAAGCAACGTCTCCTTTCCCGCCACTGAACGCGGCCGTCAATTTGAGAGTTTTGGAGCCACTGAGTACAGACGTTATAGTAGATTCCTGACCTGTTGAATGGAAGAGAATGAATGTTGAATAAAAATAATGCTGTTGACTTTAAACAAACCAAGTTCGCAAACTTATAACGCTTTAACAATTGATCTTTCTTTATCTTTTTGTTTTCTTCTTGCGAATGCAACTCGGTGCAAAGAGCTGAACGCGACGAGGATTTTACCATCACAAGTGAACGCGTCATCAATTTCCCGCCTTTGCAAGAAGCGTTCCTCCTAAATTTTCGCGCCAGTGCAGACTGCATTATAAATCTCCCGCTCGTGGCAGGACGCGTCTACAATAATGAAATTTCCCGCCACTCAAGAGCGCGCAAAATTTTCCCGCCACTCCACGATATCTGAACAACACATAAAAATACGATTAAATGCAAACGAAAAGTTCCTTTAGTTGACGATTTCTTAGATCTCAAAACCTATCTTTTACAAAATTTAAAGAATATTTGAGGAGGAATAAGCTTTTAACTCATACCTCCTGATAGCATTTCAACTTGACTCTCCTCATCCCCACTTAGTTTCCAGTCCACTCGTCCAGTCAGAAAAGTGTCGCTCCTAGCTATTACTGTAACGCTATCGATCACAAGATCACAAGAATTCAAATCTATTTGCCACGTTATATGGCCAGTTGAAGCAGTTTCTGTTCTCGCCAGGTAAACCTGAAATAGTAGTGAAAGAAGTTAGAAATGGAACCAAAGGTTTGAAATGTCAAATGGTCACAATAAACTGTGTTAATGAAATAGTTTTTCAAAACCCATGCTTTGCTAACACACTCTTACCATTTCCCAGTCCCTCTCGACCTTACGTGTGACAGAACTGAACGAAGCCACTCTTGACTGCCAACCGGAAAGGTCTAACTTTCTATCATAACCTCGGAAATATTTATTCATCACACAATTGAAGCACAGGCGCAATCTAAAAGGAGTGAAAAAGAGCGAGTAGGGTTAATTTTCAATCAAGAGTTAGTACTTGAGAACTTTATTCACACTTATTCTACTAAAAAAATAAAACAGCAAGAAAGAAAAAAAGTGAAAAAAAATGAAGAGAGTTCTAACTAAAAATGAAATTACACAAAGCAGTGGAAAGAGTTTGTAGTAGGCAAAGAAGCCAAGCTTTCGAGTTGGCTAGTGCCATAGAGCAGTTACAGATGGGTGGAGGTTGAATACTTAAAGGCCCATTTTCATCCGAGATCCTTTGCAGTCGTTTGTTTTTGTTTTGGAATCGCGCTATTGTTAAATGGCGAACTCTGATAGTCATTCACAAACACTATTAAAAAGAAAAACAAAGATTTGGTGAAGAACACAGTAAACAAATTTGCAGCTAAATATTTGAGACTGAAAAATCATAAATCGAGTCTGTGTATAAAACTTGTACAAAGCTTACTTGATGTTCAAGGAAATTGTTCGGCTTCAACACTAAATAAAATATAAACAAATAACCAATATTGGCCAAAACTGATTTACTTTACGCATTTCAATTATAGAATAATGAATTGTACAAATGAAGATCGCTTACAAACATATCTCAGGATCTCAAGTAAAAATCAGTCAAATAATTATTCTCACCTCGAAAAAATCTCCCCGGAGTCTCTAGTTCCATCGTAGGAACAATGCAATAACATTTCTGCAAAAGCACTGTCTGTAGTGTTACCAAAACCCATTGTTGTTTTCCTTGCCCTCCATAAATCATACACAGACTCTCGAAGTCGAATAACCTTTGCCGAGCCGGGCAGACCCGGTCTTCCACAAGACCGCTTCTTCGGCGGTATCAACTTTTCAAATGACGTTTTTCACCGTCATACATGTAAGAATTAAAAACTATTTACTGATATGGATACTACGATAGTTTGTTGTTCGCACATGATTCAAGATGGTACTTTGAAAGCCCTAATTAGTAAGATGGAAGACGATATCAAAGCGATTCCGCAACTTAGAGGAAAATAGCGTATTTTTCATATAATTATGAAAAATGATCTGGGCGCGCAAGGCATCTCGGTTGAAAATGGGCCTTTAAGGAGATAGCACATACACTATTTGGTTAAAATATTAAAATAGAGCTATATGATATATTAGAGTTGATCAAGATGTCTGTCTGCAAAGTAGGAAGAGTTTATATTCTCTTTTAAAAGTAGGAAAGCAAGTTACAATTACTTCGTTTCAATACACTCCCTTAGTGATCTACAAGATGGGCTTTTTCTCCTCAGCCAATCTGCTAAACTGAAACTAACAAGGGTGAAATTAAAACTCTACACCCTCACATTAGTATGCATCTTATCCATATTGTTCTCCAACATTTCCTTAAGTGCTGACTTTTTTCGATTACGTTCATATTTATTTTCCCACCTTTTTTCCTTGATTTCTTCGTCAGTAGGTTTGTAAATGTAAGGTTCGTGCTGCAGAGAAAAAAAGACAGGAAACGTCTTTCAAGAGGCTAAGCAGAAGAACTTATTCAAAATGAACATGCATGACAACTTGGGGAAGGGAGACTAGGAGAGACTGGTGAAAAGGCTGTGGAAGAAGCTACATCTTCGTTTGCGAAGTTTTACAATCATCATTTGTAATCCGCGTTATTTTTCGTCATCCTTGCCTATCCATCTTCTTTCCTTGTCTATTACTGCCTCAATCATAGCTTCCTATCTTAACAGGTTTGTATTGTACAGTTTCCTTCTCGAAATGGGTGTAATTTTGCACTAACAGAAAATGGCACAAAACAAGTATTTTGTGATTCACCTTCTGTTCATCTGCTTGTTGTTTTGTTTCGCCTCGAAGCAGCCTCCAGGCCAAAGAACCCGACACTCGCCCCTGTAGTTCATCATGACGAACAGACTTGATGGTGAAGAACTCTACCAATTCCTTCACCTGGCGCTCTGCTAAAACTTTCCGCCGAGCTTCACTAAGGTTTCTTTGGTGCTAAAACGAACACTTTATTTTAGTAAGCTGATAAGGGCAGCAAAGAGGTGGTGAAAGATAACCCCTAAATTTTCAGTGGAGGCAGATGTCCGCGCCCGTCGCTAGTCAAAAATTGATGCTTATTGTCACTCTTGAACAGTAACATTAACTTGCTATCCCCGAATACTAGTTAGTGAGCGTTTTTTGCCATTTATTTTCAACAGTTTTTCACCGGATTATCTCCAACAATGAACTCGGTGATTGCTCGTTTTCCCGTCTTACTCGCCCGTTATTCGTTTCCCCGCCTATTTTTGCTCGTTACTCGTTTTCCCGCCTTTTATGCCCGTTACCCGATTTCCCGCCTTTTCTGCCTGTTACTCGTTTTCCCGCCTTTCTCGCCCGTTATTTGTTTACCCACATTATCATTGATTTTTAAATCTTCCACTTTGACTTGCTTTTCGTTTACCAGCGTTTTACATCAGTTGCTCACTTTCCCGCACTTTTAACCAGCTATCCGTTCCTGTTTCTCACCGCTCATCTTTTTTTCCTGCGCTTTTTCTGAAGGACTTTTTTTTTTCCCCGTTTGCCTTCCTTACATTGTCGCATATTTACCCGCAATTGCCCTCACCTCTAGAGTCATTCTATTCAACGTCTCCACCAACCAGGCTTCAGACACTAGATTTCTTGCCTTTTTCACCTCTTCATGCTTAGCAGAGTATCGCCATGTCACATCCAAGACCTATATCCTCATCAAACACGCACAGCATGAAAAGAATTAACATCGAAAAACTCCTGTTGTTAAATAGTCTACAAATACAGTCACTAAACTGACCTGCTCATGTGAGAACGCTATAATATAACTGAGTCTCTTTCCCCAGCCAGCCTCATAAAGCAGCGGTTTATCGCAGGCGTTTTCACAAGAGTCACAGTGTAGCCATCTCTTTTGAGCTACAGAATACACTTCTGTCCACACATGATCTGTCCAATCCAAAATGTGTCGCGCCTCAAATCCAACAGCTCGACAGCATAATGTAAAACAGTTGGCCCATTCACCGCATCGGCCACTGCGCGTTTCTACAAATAAATAAATAAAAAGTCAAGGCACTTTCTAGCCGAAGGTTGCCACTGTATGAAACCCTCAATATCACGCTCCGATTGACAAATAGATTCCATATTGCCGTGTATCTGTATAGTGACAGATTACACGAGACGTCAAAACGTGGTGAGAATATAGTGACACCTCGGCAGCGCCTTTCATTCCACTTATTTGTTTTTACGTCATCTATGATATATTACTCCACAGACCCTTGGCAACATGGAATCTAATTGTTAAATAAAAATGAGTTCTTGATTGAAAAGATCTTGCCCCATATTCTCACCTAAAAGTTTTGCAGGATGATTATATCTTGGGAATCTCGTAACCTTTCCACAGTTTAGACATTTGTAGCTCTCTACATTCCCAGCACCCCACAGCATTTCCTCAGGTGTTGGGGGAACCACACCGACAGCAAACGTTAGAGAACCACATGACGGGCATGAAGGTTTGTCCACCCACTTGAAAAAAGTACCTGGAATATAGAGAAAAAGACGTTATCAATTTAGCTGATCTAAGCCACCTTGGAAATACTGAACATGTAGCACATTTATATTATTGGACCTTACTTCATCGCTCACAGCGTCCGTGGGCAAGATGAAGCGAGTCCTGTATTCTGATTGGCTACCCGTGCGGGCAAGATGGGCCCATGCTTGAGATTGCCCACATTGATCCCGCGCATGAAAAAGATAAGAATTAGAACTAAGTTCGTAATTCTTGGGGTATTTCGGCGATGTAAATGCAAAAAGCGGCAGAAGACCAAAATAGTCACACCGAAAAAAAAAATAGAAACGACTCTTGCGAGTTTGTTGTGCTACAAACAGAGTTGGCTTTCTTTCTCGACTCTCGAAGTGAAGTCGTTCTTAATAAAGCGAAATCCTTTTGCAATATAATAAATCCTTTATCAACCAAGCTTGTTTGGTCAAGATGGCGGGATATTGTTGGACGTTTTGGTATGTAGAGTCGCTGAGTATTTTTAACTCATTAAAGAACCCACGACTCGTAAAATACTCAGTGATAATACACACTAAATTATCTAGTAAGATATAGTTACAGTGCATTTACCTTTGAACCAGTTCAGCATTTCTAACACTAGGCAATCTCTTTCATCCACTCCACCGTCCCCTCCCTGCTTTGTTCTTTCACTGGCTTCTTTGGCCTTCCTCTCTAACTCAGCCAAAGGAATCATTTCCCGTGCTCTTCGCTGCAAATCTTTATCTTCGTAAAGAAGCACATGTTGTAGCGAGCTGTGAAGTCTCAGGAGAAAGTCCTTCTCCTTGTCCTATAATAACAAAAATAAAAAAATCTTTCATTTGGATTGCTCTTGAAAGTAGAGCTGTTTTCGAACCCTAACCCATCATTCTGACGTTAAACTTCTTATAGAAATAAAATTATCCTCATCCAAATTATTCAAATTGAGTGAAATCTTTGCTGCAGGACCTTAAGAGGGGTATGAATTTTTTATGGGGGGAGGGGGGTTCCAAGACTAATTCTCGACAGACCCTTGCCCCCCCCCCCATCCCTTCTCTCTCAGTTTCACGACAGCCAGTTGAGAAATAATTAGCCATCTTACCACTGCAAAAATTTTGGCATCAGAAAAAACCCAAAGAGGTTCTATATCCCAGAGGAACACGAGTACTGTACGAATTGAGTGTCCGAAAGAACACCAACAAAATGATCATTTAGGGATCGATTCTGTGCCACTGATCTTAAGGGCCACCGGAGCATCAAGCCTCCCTCCTTTTCTTATCTTAAACAAGGGGTTATTGAAGAGAAGACAAAATCATTACCGATGGATATGCAGTTGGACTGGAAACAATGGTTGGTTGTCCACACGAAGGGCCATTGTTTTGAGGTTGGTTAACTGGTGCTAGAGTTGAAGTTGGAGTTGAAGTTGGAGTTGGTTCAGGTTCCTGTGCAGCGCTACGATGACTTCTCTCGTCGTTCAACGCGTCCTGAAGAATTAACATGTTTTCTAACGATTCGCCTTGGGGGCACACTAGTTGGTCACCTCTCTGCAAAATTTGATACAAATTGTTAATTGCTATCTTTAGCTGGTTACTTTTGCCTCATTTTAACATAATATATACGACTATCAAAATACTATCCATAAATTCACACCAGCCAATTCCCAGTTTTTAGTGAGACTGAATGCATAAATCACCTGTAACCATTTTCTGTTATTTCATATTCAGAATTTGCTTGGTGCAAATTTTGTTGGACACCTAGGTAATTTTAACTGAGTAATTCCCAAACTATAAGGGTTTCAACAAGAGCTGGGAACCAGCTAAATTTGCCATCTATGTGAAGAAAAATCAGCAGCTGTTTTCTCTGAAATCAACAACATTTGAGTCAAGATTGAACTTCTATTAGCTGCCTATTATGCAGTTTTTACTGTTTTCTTCAAACTTATCAAACCTCCTGAAATTTGTAGTACAACGTTTTGAAACAACATGGCCTCCACAATAACAAGGCATCCACAATAGCATGGCCACCTGATTCATCTTGTTTTCCTTCTACAGTTGAACCTTTCCGCCACAGCCATCCCAAGGACAGGAGCATGTATTGTGAGGATGTTTGCAAACAGGCACCCCAAGGACAGGAGAAAGTGGCCCTAGTGGGGAAGTGGCTGTTATACAAGGGTTTAATTGAATGTATGAACAGCCTGCTGGGACCAAAAGTGACCGTTGTGGAGGGGTCGCCATTATAGAAAGAAGGCTGTAAGTGGAGGTTTGCCTGTACTTTCAAACTTATTGATAGCCCTGATGGAAATTAAGTTTTCTTTCCAGTAATACCTCTTGGAATCCCATGGTGAAGAGACATTCCACAGCTCCATTCACTGGAAGAAGACGTGACTGGAAAATCTTGTTGCTGACTCTAATGGCTCGGTATTTTGGATTATCAGGATTGTTGATGATGTTGGACGCAAACTTAAGAAGGAGCTGTGACACATCCATGAAGACTTCTGGCGGGTTGTCCAGTAGCTGTTCAAAACAGTCCCAGCTACGACCTGTTGCAACTCTCTTGGGATCCACTGTCTGAAATATAACAAGAAAAGCCAAATAAAAACATAATAATGGTACAGGCAAAAAAAGAAAGAAGATCACTGACAAATACATGTACTGCACTACACAAATTCTACAGAGCTGTAGCCTAGTAGCCTATCCCAGTCACGACAGCATGATGTGAAAGGGTGTCTTGTAACTTCTATTGTATGCAGTGTATATCAATTGGGGTGATGCCCCTCCCACAGATTTTATCACGTTTTTCTGGCACAAACGATCAGGACTAAGGCTATAGTATAGGGTGTGAACTTGGCAATCTTACTCATGAAAACTCCAGACACATTACTGCGAAATTTTCAGGAGAAAGTCTTACTTCAGGTTGAGACAAATTTTTTGGTGCTCAGTCTCTGATTAAAAACTGTAAAAACCAGTTGGATCAGAGGAAACTTTACAACAGAAGAAGACAGGGAACAGAATCACAGCAAAAAAGTCAGGAAGGAGACTGGACAAGAAAGGGTGAAAAGAGAAGGATAACTATAAAATTGCAAACAATCCTTCATACATCATCTGTAGGGTTTTTCAATCAAAGATAAAGAGTAGGCAGCTGGCATCAAAGTTGGGAAAGCAAAGCATAGAGTACTACCACTACCTCCTGCCCCCTTCAACTTGCTCCAGCCCCTGTGTTCAAAAGAAGAATACTTCCTCCTTCCCCCTTTCTCACTCCCGAACTTACCTGAGCCCTGTGTATCAGCTGACAAACTCACTAGTCTCTAGCCTGCTGGCTTTCATACAAAAAGTTTGTTAATGAGCTGAGTGGCCCATCACACTGGTGCTTAACTCTGGCTTCTGTAGCATGAAGCAACTAGGAGTATTTCTACTCCCCCCTGGATGGCATGCTAGTCCATGAAAGGGTTACCCCCCCCAGCATTAAATTTACTGGTACCCATTTAAACAACTGAGTGAAGAGAGGCACTGTGAGTGTGAGAGTGGTGTCTTGCCTAGGAACACAACACAATGTCTCCGGCCAGCTCAACCTTAGACCTATTGATCCGCAGTTGAGCACGCTAACCATGAGGCCGCCATGCCTTTCATATAAGGTTGGCTAAAAATCAAATAACAAAGACATAATTACTGTTGTTTCCACAGCCCCTCCAATCCACTGATTGATTCTGTCTTCCAGGCCTGTGGGGTTGGCTCCCTGCATTTCATCCACTTTCTTTCTGTTCTTGAAGAAGAAGAATGTTGGCATGGCTCTGATTCCCTGCTGTGCAGCAGTCCTCTGGAAAAAGAATAACATGAAACAAAAAATATTTTACACCAATGATTCTTAAGTAAACCCAAAGGAGAATACATTTGTTTAACTCTTTAACTCCTAAAAGTGATGTACATGTAACTTCTCCCTATAATATCCATACATTATCCTGCAAACAGGTAATGAGAATACTCAAACTTATCAGGTCCAAACTGTTGACTGACTGACTGATTTCTTTATTTATACACAATGGAGTATTCAGCAGAGCTGGTGGGGTCGTGTATTTAGAAACCCACCCATCCCACCCTGGGGGAGGACATCCCCCACACAGTAATCTCGTGTGTGGGAAATTAACGTCTCCTACTCCCAACCCTGTAGGAGACGGGACCTCCACTTATTCATTTATCCATTTATTCATTTATCCGAGAAGACTAGAATATCTAACCATTTCTTGATGTTATAGAAAGGTAGCAAATTCTTATTTTGATCCAACACCAAGTTTTCATTACTAATTTACAAAGGGAAGTGCAGGAGCTTGAAGGGAGAATTTACAATCAGATCTTGGGAGTTAAAAAGGTTAAAGTTTACATCAACAGTCCAAAGCACCTAGCCCAAGGTGAAAAACTGAAATCGTTATTTAGCCTAAGGAATGAAGGGTGAAACATTTGTTGCATGGGTCAGAGAAAGAAAAGATCTTTGGTCTTACTGTGCACATTTGAATGAACCACAGACTTTCCAAGTTTGCAGGGTGATCCTCTGTCATTTGACCCACAGAAGAGGTACACCATATACATGAACAAGGTTTCTTCTTGCATGTGGCCAGTCTGTATAGAGGTTTTATATTCAAACCTTCTTCGATATTCGTTTCTCACTACATGCTACGCAAAAATTATCCAACAATGAATGAGAATTTCTATTTGTGTATTTCTTGCTCACCTGACACTTATCAACATCAACAGTCAGAAAAACAGCCGCTGAATATTTCACACTCAAATTTGAAAACACAGGGGCCATCATACGGCATGGACCACACCTACATGAACAAGTCCACACAGATCACAAAATTAATCGTCACGAATCTTGCCAGAGTCTAAGATCTAATAAATCTAATAGGATTCAATAAATTGCAAACTTCCTCTGATAAAAATGGAAACTGCAATATTTTATCTCTGATCTTTATTTCCTTTTCTTCTGTTCCTTGAAGAGATCTACCATTGAAACTGAAAAGAAGGCTTCATTTTTGAAAAAAATGCTTACTTTTAAATAACTGCAGAAACACCTAGTAGGCACACAGCAAAAGTTCAAATCTATCCATCTTTCAACGTGATTTTGAAGCTCTTGAATATGTACAGATAATATTTTGATAGGAGAGTTAGCCTTCAGGTTTATTTGCTTAAGGCACATCTACAGAGATGAAAGCATATCCAGACATTGTTTACAATTTATGAGTGATAATTTCAAAAACAGATAATATCATCAATTGAATTTATTTTTAACAAGTTTTCTCTTCATGATTTGAGAAAGGTGTCTGCCATCCAAAAGTGGAAGGCTTTAAAGAATGAAAAAGAGATAAAGAGTTTTAAAAGCACAAGTAACAAGACATGAGCAGCTGTTAACTATGATCAATCATCCGGTCCCGCCCTGTATTGAGAGCCTTCAACCCAAACTGATGCGATGAGTTGATACGCTTTATCAATTAATCGAATAGAAATTAACTTATATATTCTAAAAGTAGCAACTCGAGCCGTGAATGATCTAGAGAGTCCCAGTACGTGAAATCTCAAGTTTTGAAATATTCTTCAAGAAAGACAGGTTCAGTTAAGATAATAAGTTCCTTTGTCTAAGGAGTAATTTCAAACAAGGTCATTATAATTCCGATATTACTGTTTCAGCACTCATAAACAAATGATTTAGATTATCCGTGCGTGCACTAACTCACGTCTGTTTCATGTTTAAATTTCACAAAGAAAAGCCAGGAAACTAAAAATGAAAAATTATGGCAAAACTAAACACTGCAGTTTAAAAATTTAATCACACATAGCGGTTTAAAATTTAATCGCACTTAGCCGTAAAACGATCGAAAAACTCCCTCTGCAAGACAGAACCTTCGGTTCAGAAAACGGACAACTGCAAATCACAAATTCACGCATTTAAATTACGTAACTTGAGTGTATTGTGTCACCCGATGTAGAACAATAGTGATCCATAATCTTACCAAGATGCAGTAAAATCTACCACAACCAGTCTGTTCCCAGCTTGATGGAGTTGTTGCTGAAATTGGCTATCGTCTTCAATGACAATAGAGTTTCCGTGATCACTAGCGGAAGCCATGTTGTTGTTTTCTTGAGCAGAATTGTGAAAAGAAATCTCAACAGAATGATGGAGTACGTCTGAGAGTCTTAAAGAAACCAAACATTATGAGTTTCGTCGAGAAAGACAGCTATTTCTCACCGTCTGGAAGGGGATAAGAGAAGGAAAACCGCAAAAGACCGATTTTCCTCGTCGAATAAGAAACCAAGAGCCAGCGGTATTCAGATGAGTCATCAGCGGTTCTTAGTCTAAAGTTAGAGGCTTGGCTCATGTTGGCAACAGAAATAATAAACAAAAATAACGTTTGGTTGCGCCTTGTCACATCATAAAGTATAGTGAAAGCATTCTTTGAAATAATGTTATCAGCAGAGTCACAGATAAAGCATGCTCAAAATGATTAAAAGGAACTTACTTCCTCCCGGAAAATTCTAATTCATTTGATAAAACGCCCACTCTCGCTCCATTGTGATAATCTCACTTTCATAAACCGCGCGATTTAATCTCTTACAAGCGGTTATCCCAACTCTAAGGGCTTGCGCAATGAGGTTAGCCTTTGAAAAATTTACATGTGTTGACTTATCCCAAATTCCACTTGAAATCATGCGATAATCTATACAAATTACACTACACTCACTTCAATTACCATTATGTACGATTATGATAATCATACTTAGTATAACTCCTTTGATTTAACTTAACTTTAAGGTCAGATGAATGAAGGGAGTCCGTTTTTAAAGAAACTGTGGTGTTCAGGGCTCGACACTAACGGTAACCAACTAACCACAGACTAGTAGAAATTCAGTTTTGGCCAGTGGTTTTCGATTTCCATTAGCCAGTTTGGCCAGTAAACAAACTGAAATTGTTGTACGTAACATCTAAGATGTCACTAGTCACCTGGCCAGTAAGTTGGAAAGTTATTGTCGAGTCCTGAATTGTTGCTTCTGTGGGTGGTGGGGGGGGGGGAGGGGTATTACAAGATAATTTGGTTTTTAGGGCCGTAAATCTCTAGAACAAAAAGTTATCTTTTAAATAACCACTCTAAATCTTCACGGTGTTAACGAACACTTTTCATTCGGCTGATTTATCATGTGTTTTGGTTTGTTTTTTCCTTGTTCAAGTTATCATTCCCACTAATAGCCTTGCTCCATCTCTCTGCAGATGAACCACACACAACCCATAACTCCTCTATTCGCACTGACGAAGGGCTAACGCTCGAAACGTCAGCTTAAGAAACTTTCCGCGTCAGTCGGATGGCACTAATAATTCAAGCCATTTGGTCAACTGAGAATGCCGTCTTTTACGGTAGGCAATGCTTAATACTTCTATAGAAGGAAATAAACTGAACAAAATAGAACTGACCCGAGATGAACACAAATACCTGCATCTGAACCGTTAAAACTCCCTTTTTTTCCAAACTACTATACAGTGCCAAAACAAAAACATAAATCATGATGGTAATCCTATAGAAATGGTATCTGACACTGTAAGTCGCCTTCCATTTCAGAATATTCTCGTATATCTAAGCTTGTACAAGTCTCTATTTTTGATATTGTTTATGCATACACATGCTCAAACAAAGAAATGTGTACCGCTTACCTCATTTATTAACACACCTCTCTCCATATCTCCGTATCTTTGTAGTCTAAATCCCCTCTCAGAAGCGCCTTTGTGGAATCCTTGTTTACAATATTTGCCTCATTAGCATAAGCAATTCAGTTTCTGATGGAGCTAAAAAAAAATTAGTTCTGAATATCGAAAGGTCAAAGTACGATTAACTCGGCCAATGAATACGAGCCTGATGCATTGAATACTTTTTGTGCAACACGGGTTTAAAAACTCAAAATTTCATATAGCATGTATGAGCTCATTAGCTCTTTTGCCACCCAGAAATTTTGCAGTTTTTGATGGGCTATTTCCCCTTGAATATTACACCCAAAGAGCTAAAAATTTCACCATGTACCAAGGTTTTCTAGCTCTTTAGCTGCCTGAAGTCAATTTGTATCTAACATGCCTCCTTCTTTTCGCATAGTCGTATGCAAATGAGCAAGAATGTAAACAATGACGTCAGCATGAATCCGCTTATAATGATTGGCTCATTGGTCCTCACATCCTCGGAGACCCAGGGGCTGTGAGTCGATTTCAAGTTAAGAGCAGAAGAGCCCCCTGGGGACATTGTCTTGCAAGACTAGTTCCAAACGGTCGCAGTCGTTCTGGCATCTGATTGGTGCCAGAAAATCTTTGTGTTTTTCTGCCCAATCAGAGTGAAGTGTGCTTTGGGGTCCTTTCGTGTGTTTTAATACGGACATATAAAAAGAAGCTCTGTTGCTCGCTATGTTTGTTTGGGCCGTGCGACAAAGCTTTGCCCTGGGTGAAAAGTTTCAGTCTCAGCACACAATGTAAGAGAAATCGATCAGATTGTCCGCAAAAGTCTCACCGGAAATCATACTGAATACTTTCGCAAGTATCGCTTTAATGCTTTCATGGGTTTACTCCTAAAACAGTTAAAACTATACTAGGAGTTTATACAGTATATAACTTATAACTATATTTGAAAGTATTAAAAAAGTGATGACAATAACATAAATAATAACATTGATTATAAAACAATAATATTTATAAAATAAATAATTAAAATTAATATACACCGCATAGATAAAAGCTCTACTGTCTTTAAATATATAAGGACACATTGGCCTTGAAATCATCTAGAGAGTTAGGGATTTGAGGTAAGTTCATATTGTTCCAAGTTCTGATAGTTCTGGGGTAGAAGGAATATTTGTATGTGTCATTCAGGGTGCAAAGCTGTTGGAATGGTACACAGTTTGGGTACCTTGATGATCTGGTAACTTGCATTATCTCGGATTGTAGCGAGATCCCAACAAGGTCCCTATAGATTTTGTAGAACATGCAGGTTTGATTTATCAGTCTTCGACAAGAGATCACAAGAGAACGTGTTTAAAAGTTTGCGAGGTTCGTATAAAACACGATGATTGCAGGCTTTGATATGTCGCTTTAAACGTTAAACGGGATGCGAAAATCTTTCTAGATTTTTTGTACAATTTGCTGTAACTGAAACTTTGCCAATCTCGTGAAGTTATTTCGTCGCACGGGCCACGCAGGTATATCGAGCAACTGGCGCTTATGCTTACGTAGCTTTCTTTGCGCAACAAAATCTAACCTTAGCTTTGTCAGCTGTAAAGTCTTTCACAATATGGCCAAGGTAGCAGAGAACGTTAAGTTCGTGGATGACCTCCAGCAAGCGCTTACAGAAAGCTTAGCTGTGTTTCCGGTAAGCTAATTGAAATCTGAACAAAAATAATTATCGAGAACATTGTGGGAAGGAGAAATGTTTTCGAACAGTTACCGAAGGGGTTTGGAAAGAGTTTAGTCTTCCAACTGCTGCCTAGAGTGTTCAAATTCTTGAGCTCGAAAGGCCATGGATTCTGTTCTAGTCTTTTGGTCATTGTCATTTCACCTCTTGTCGATTGTTGAAGACCAAGTTGAATACCTTTGATCATTGGGAATAGATGCTGCTTTCATTGGGGAAAACAAAAACCAAAGACAAGGAAATGTTGGATGGAAAGGGCGGGCTTGCTTTGTTGTAAATGTCAGCTTAGTATAGGGTTATCTACCCACATCTAATAAACAAAAGTTTCCACGCTTAGCTTTTCTTTTATTTCAGGCGAAGATTAGATTCGATTTTGGCGTGTATAGAAAGCTGTACAAGCGCCAGTTGCTCGACATACCTGCGTGGCCAGTGCGACAAAATAGCTTCACGGGATTGGAAAAGTTTCAGTTACAGCAAATTAGACAAAAAATCTGAGAGATTTAAGCTTACATCTCATCTAACGTTTAAAGCCACATATCAATGCATGCAAGCATTATGTTTTATACGAACCCCGCAAATTTTTTAACTCGTTCTCTTGTGATACCTGCGGAAGTATTCAGTATAATTACCGGTAAGATTTTCTCGGACAATCTGATCGATTTCTCTTACATTGTGTGCTGAGACTGAAACTTTTACCTCGGGCAAAGCTTCGTCGCACGACCCAAATAAACATAGCGAGTAACAGAGCTTCTTGTTATATGTCCGTATTTGTTATATGTCCGTTATACGTCCGTTTAACACACGAAAGGACTCCAAAGCACACTTCACTCTGATTGGGCAGAAAAACACAAAAATTTTCTGGCACCAATCAGATGCCAGAACGACTGCGACCGTTTGGAACTAGTCTTGTAAGATAATGTCCCCAGGGGCTCTTCTGCCCTTAACTTGAAATCGACTCAGCCCCTGGGTCTCCGAGGATGGGGTCCTCATGCAAAGGCTCTGAAAACTGATAACCCTCAGGGGGGAGGGGAAGGGGAACTTACGGCAACAAGTGAGTATTGTTAATTAGCGATGAATCGTGACCGATCATGGCCCTCATCACAGCTATTGGCCTAGATGTACCTTTTCAGATTTGTACCACGAGTTACTTTGAGCCTCTGACACTTGGCATTTTCGACAAAACATTCTCATGCTGTTTGACACCGTCTCTCGGTAATTTTAGGGCAGACTTCATTTTGTTTCGTCAAAATAGTAACTGTTTTGCATAAATCAATCTCGATCGTCACGAGTTCAACCAAAAATTGAACATATTGGGAATCAATGCTTACAAGTTTACCCGCGCAACTGTGAGTTGTCAATCAAAGTGAGTGACAGTCTTAAAACGCATCATTCATTTTGAATGGCTTTTCTCAGTCTTTGGTCTGTTTACGATGTTTTTTGTTGATTCATCGTCTTAACTTCATTTAAATCTTTTGTTAATCCGACGGTTGTGTATATAATTTCCTATCGTGGCGCATAAAGCTTGTAACGTCGCGTCCAAAGACAGGACAAAACCTGTCTAATCTCAGGGCATTTTAAATTTACGGTCGAATATTGGTCGCTAAACCCTTGGTACTCTTGACATTGCCCTCGAAAGTCGGTTGTTCTACGAGTATGTCATGAATCAGGTCTAAAAATGCAGATTAAGAACAAAACGCTGAGTGAAATCTCGCCAACTAAGCTTGGAGAATAACTGATCGACGTTTATTTGGGACCAAGAGATTATTCACACTGAATAAGATGATAGCACAAGCAGAGGAAAGAGACGAAACTCCGAAACAAATGTTATTGGCCTTGAAGAAAGAGATGGTAGGTGAAATATGTTATTTTGAGTTGAAGGAATCGAGACAACAATTTTAACATTATAGCGCCAAAACAGGACTATTTGTTGGCCTTTTTCGAATCTTCTTCACCACAAAATATCAAATTACTCGTTAAAAGTTACATTAACTTTGGTGTGATTGTTTAAAAGTAATTAAAATGTCGGATAATTTGGTTGAGGAAGAAGTAAATCGAACGAATTCAAAATTCAATTAATATTAATTATGCAGTATTAACTAGACAGACTATAAATTTAGTAATTCCCTGGCTCAATCTCCCTAACAAGAAATTCAGAAAGAAAATTGTACTATGTCGACAAAAATCCTTTTTCAACTTTCATTTTGTGGACATAACGTCACAGCAAAAATGTTCTGTTCTTTCTTATCGATCTGATTTGAATCTGTTCAAAAGCAAACGAGATTTGCATTCATACGCACAAACAATACTGAAACACGTTTTATATTGAGAACTTTCGAGTTCTATCGGAACTTTTGGGGGCCTAAATTCCATAAGGAGATCAATCTACGTATTGTACATAGACATTAGTGACTAAAAGTTTACTGTTACGAAATTTACCTCGTTATGCTTAATGGTTTTGTTCGATAACAAACCTTTCTTGACGGCAAATTATGTCTGTCATTAAAAAAAAAAAAAAAAAAAAAAAAAAAAAAACAGTGAATGGATTGCGCCAGTGAATCGGTTTTTTACTTTTTCAAAGTCGTTAAAATAGTTGGAAAACTTTTATATTGATTTGATTTAGATAAATCAAGAGCAAAAAGTCTGCATCGTAAGAAATCGCAATAAATTAACAAAACAAAACGACAACAACACAGCTCAAGGGTTCACGATAAAGGAAATACATTTTACAAAGTTGTCTCATTGATGCAGTCTCTCTTGCCATAAGAGTTGGAGATGTTTTTGTTCCGCAAAGAAAAGTTTTTACCAATAAATCTAACTTTAATTATTTTTTCACCTGCAGTCCGTTTATGAATAGAATTGAGTTGTCTTGCAAAAATGAGTCCATAAATGGATACGTTTTACAAAGTTCCGTTTGACTTTGGCTGATAATGTGATACTGGAACAAATTTTGCAAATTAGTGTTTTAAATAGAGGGCCTAAATATAGTGGACACTCCAATTAGGGGACGCGCTTGAGGATAGGGAAAAGTGTCCTCTTGAGGGTGTTGTTTCAATGAATGGCCAGGGGAGCTTAAACATTCTAGGACCAAAATGATGTCTTTGGAATGACTTTGCCGTCCTAGTGAATGGTTTAGTGGTTAATATTTTCCTTGTTTCAATTACATTAGAATTCTAACTGCTTATTGTAACGTTGTAACATTTAAAGGAGGAAATTTGGAAAATGATAAAAAAAAATCCCCGATCAGAAATAGGGGAAATGATAAAGAGTGGGTATAAAAAAATAATTATCATACAGTAATACTTTACTACGTAAGTTCGCATCATTGAAATAATGAGTAAAGGCTGATAGTTTCGAAAGAAACTGTTTGGGGCTGCGTCGGTGGGAGTAACGAAATAATTTGGATATATCAACAAAGTTGAAATGGTAAATTGGCCACCGTAATGATTACAAAAGCTGACGTTTCGAGCGTTAGCCCTTCGTCGGAGCGAATGACGAAGGGCTAACGCTCGAAACGTCAGCTTTTGTAATCATTACGGTGGCCAATTTACCATTTCAACTTTGTTGATATATCCAAATTATTTCATTGAAATAATGGTTTGAAAACGATTTTTTTCTGATTAGAATTCTCTCAAAGACGAGGAAGATTCCTTAAAAGCTCAAATCCTTTCACTCAACGAACAGTTCCAGCTACTGGTGAAATCTGCCGCCGAGATATATCCGGAAGTTTTGGACGGGGAATTTCCTAAAAAAGCCGCTGCCAGGCAACGAAACAGACTTCAACATAGACCATTCAAAGGTCCAGACAGCGACACAGGAAAGGCTATAGGGGTCACAAGGACACCAAGCTTTACTAAGGGTAGCTATAAGTCACAGGAATCCCCTCTTAGAAGACCGGTGTTTGATTTAAAACGTTTTCCGCGGCGATATATAAGACTGACCAGTGAGGAGGCGGCAGCACAAATTCAGGAACAGTTTGAAAACAACGCAAACGTAGCTTCTGGGATTGATGCGAGGAAAATACGAAGCTCAATACCAAATTCACCCACAGATGAAACAGTGATAAGCCCCGTGGTCGGTGCGGAGACCCCTGACGATGAACGGAGAGAAAGGTTGAAGAAAAAGATGTTAGAGTCAAGAAAAGTCGACGTTGTAAACTTGGGTTTGTTTTGAGAACCCATTATGGGGTTATCCTCTCATATCCCTTCACACTCCTTCCCCCCCTACAAATACCCGGGTTTATACCCCTTCCCCCCCTAAAAAAGTTAAAGGTATTGGCCATCTAGAAGGATAAGAACGTGAGGGACACCTCTCTTCCAAAATGAATGACAGTCACGTATCTCATTTCCCCCCCCCCCCTCTCCCCGCCTCTCCTGCAATGAGACTACTCATCCAGGCCTCTGACGACAATGTTACGTTTCTTACAATCTTCAAATAGTCCAATACTTCAGTTGGAGAAGACTAGCCCCCTTCGACCGCTTAGTTTATATCGAGATGCCAGTTATACACTTATTGAATGTCAGTGGAGCTTAAAGTTATTTAATACAATTTATCGCAGTAGTTTTGTCAGGAAGATTGGTACATACGAGTTACAAAGCAATTTTGTGATTGGCGTAGAGAACTTGCACCATCCTCTTAGCCACTTAGGTCGAGTTTTCCAGCGCACAGTTTGCTTAACTTGAATTTGTTTCGAGTTATTTCAGGTCACTTCCGTTGTAATATTTTGTTTTCAGTGACCGTCGTGGTAACTTTGGTTTGGATGATTAATACATATCAATACTTCATTCATAGAAAAGTATATTAAGCTAAGTGCTTTGAATGCGTCAAAGGTAAACACAGAAAGGACTTCTATATATAAAAAGTGCTTCTCAGCAATTGACGCATCATTTAATGACAGATATCGACATACGTAAATAATTATGTTTTTGAGATTGAATTCAATAATTTGTTCCAATACAAGTTACATCTTGTCTAGAATTAAATGGGACGATATTTGACATGGTAAAGCTATATTATTCAGCAGCCGTGGAACAGAGATCAAAATATAAACTAATTATATGGAACTCGTTAAAGATTTGAAATAAACACAGAGATCATCTCTTTCATCGGACTCGTGGTTTCACTTTCTATATTTTTTAGTTGGGGAATTCATGCGCCATAGTTTAGATGTGGTCTTGTATGAACGTGGCGAATATAATTTCCACCAAGTTTCTCGTATACGCAAAAGAAATGGTTGCAATGTCTTCTCTTTCAAACAAGCGACGAAGACCAATTAAAAAAAACTGTACTATGGACGAAGTGCAGTGTCTTTCGGCGTTTTTGAAAGCGAAACGACTGTTCCAAGATTTATATTAAACGTCTTGTATAATGACCCAACGGCCTCTCTTTTTGATAAAGGGTTTACAGAAAGAGTACTGCAGCTGAATGAGTTCTGTACTTTGAAGAACTACTTGTTGTAATCAACGATTTCGAATGAGCGCGGCCTTACTTGAAATGCGGTGCTCTTTTGGAAAGATCAAGTCACAGAGTAGCCTGCAAGTAGGCTCCAATTAGCGCAGCGGTACGAACGGTGAAGCTAAAGCGCGCGAAATTCGAGCGTGCGAAGGGTCTGGCATTTCGTGCCTGGACCCTCGCGTACATCTCGCGTATTCAAATCGCTCGTGGTGGTAAAACGCGTGGGCTTTGCCGCCCTTGTCGCAGCCCCAGTGAAAACCTGCTCCCAGGCTAGTTTTAAGGCGACACCAATCAAAGATGTTTGAATCCGGTCATGAAGAGGACAGTAATATACAATCTAGACGAGTATTAGATTTCTGTTTTCACCTTCCAGAGACTGGCTTCGTTGTCATCATATCGATCTCGAGTCTATTGAATCCGGTCATGAAGAGGACAGTAATATACAATCTAGACGAGTATTAGATTTCTGTTTACACCTTTCTACATATCGTCTTAAAAAAAAAAACCAAAAAAAACTTGAACCCAGAAAGATTACTGAATAGTACTGTGCCTTTTCTCCCCCTTATTTTCAAAATATGAAAAATTTGGAATTAGCACCCTCTGGGATAATCGCGGTATCCATAAGTCAGAAAGTATAACGAGTGTTGGAAATACATGTATCTCTGAAGTATATATGGCAATTCACGAAATTCCAACGGTGGATACCTTCACTGATCTAAAATGACCGATTTTCAATTTCAAATTTGTGGCCAGGGTAATTGACGGTTTCGTGTGCGCTCAGACACAGCATATGGTGGAGCCGCGTACAAACGAGCGGTGAAGCCACGAAAGAGCGTAAAAACCGCTAGATACGCAGGTTATAAATACTGCGGTAATCTTAAATCGCACAGGCTACGAGTAGTCCCGGCTCCTTTTCGGCGCAGTCCGTCGTGCTAGTCCAAAAGAAAAGTCAGCCGAAAAAGAACTGGTGTCAGTGCGCCACGCGGAACTTTTCGTGCACCGTACTCCCAGAGTTTTGAGCGGCGTGCTAACAGCAATTTTGTCTTTTGCTAAGTTTTTTTGACTGTCACGATGGACCTCTCTGAAAGGGAGTGACTGCTCGTGGTCTAAAATTTGCATGACACCTTCTTCAAAACCGACGGGTGGCCTTTAGTCAGTTTTTTGTTATCTGAAACGAGAAACAAACTGGATACAAAGCCTGATAGGAAGAAGTGCAAAAGTTCGGCAGAACGAAATTGATAAAAGGAGAGGAAGATCTCAGTTCATCTTCGCCTGATAAAACCCAGACGGCGAGCGCTGATATTTTTTTGGATCGCGATAAACGGGCAGTTTGTTGGAGAAGTCGTTCCCTTTACTCATGAAGTAATTGACAGAAGAGCGCATTCTGTGGTGGTTGACATCAATGAATCAAAATAATTTACCACTTAAGACGGAAAATATCACCGAAAAATACACTTGATTCGGTCCGTTTTCGTGCCTTCACACGCTCGCTTCAGGCTTAGTTCAAAAATACTTCCCAGGCTCCTCGCGGTTGCTTACGGCTGGTTTACCCATTTAAAAGTCTGGGCTATGTAGTAATTCTTCTTCAAATTGTGAACGGTGTTAAAGCACACACGAGATCTGATCATGATACGGGCTCAGCTTTTATCCACAGATGTAAATAAATTGAAATTATTGATCAATTAGTTGTTATCAGTTACACCAAGTTATTATCTCGTTTAAGGGTGAAAGTTTCTAAACAAACTGTGGTGCGGCGTCGCTGGGGGTAAAAAGGTAATTTGACTAAGTTGAAATTGTAAATTGGCCACCGTAAAGAGTTAAAAAAGCTGACGTTTCGAGCGTTAGCCCCTCGTTAGGGCGAATCGGTCGTGTGTGGGTTTATATGTTTTCATCTCGCGGACCAGAGTTCTCGCTTTACGTATGATGCACGATCCTCGCAGTAGATAGCGCTATTTAAGCAATAGCGAAAATCAGACCTGAAAAAATCAGGCCTGTACGGGACTCGAACCACTGACCCCTGCGATACTAGTGCAGCGCTCTTACCAATTGAGCTAACAAGCCAACTGAGAGCAGGCCGTTAAGTTGATTCGTATTCTATCTCAGTTCTCGCTTTCTTAAGTATTCCGCTGAAACAGGGTAACGAGGACTCTAGAAACCAGATTGGCCGTACACAAGTTGGTAATTTGAAGTTGATTATAAGGATGTTTGCTCTAAAATCCCTAAAAACTGACGAAAAATAAAATTTTCCACTAAATCGAGGGCGTAATACATATTTAGTACGGCTAGTTCTAATTTTAAGTGCTCAGAGAAGTCATGGTCGTTTACAACGACAGTGTTAATACCAAAACCATCATATTGGGTAAATGAGTTTCCAAGGCGTCTTGATTCAATAAAATACCCGTATCTAAACTGCTCAGTTTAGATACCGTATTTTTGGAAATAAAATACAAATCTATTCTTTGTATTACTCCAGGCTAATTCATACTGTCATAAAAACAGCAGGATCCTAGCTTTCAACACGTGTGAGCTGTAGGACCACAAGAATATCTTCTGATATTTCATTCAATAACCTGACTATCTTGAAAGTGTTTCGTCCTGGATACGCAAAAAAATATACAAACAAAACACAATCTCGAGGAAATGTTTTCCAAAAATGTTCATTTATTCAATACCAACCCTTAAGTAGTTAATTAGTAGTTAGAATGAAAACGACGTTTCGAAAACATCGGAAATTAAGCAACTGGTTCTGGAAAGCTAAGTGAAACATTTTGAATAATTGCTGCTTGACCCAAATACTTAATTCTGAGAGACGAGTTTAGGTTCAAGTTCCTCTTTATTCTTAGAAAATCGTATCTCTTAATATCATTACAAGATGATTTACGCTCATTTTAAATATTGCAACTTGCAGTGTTTACAGACATTTGTAGTTTCCCTAACATGGTTGTTCGATATCAGGATTGCCGTCGAAATTAAAGCAGCAATCTAGACTTAAAGTGATGCTTCCTTCCGGATTTACAAAGAAGCATTTTTGACGTTTGGTTTGTATTACTTCATGGACCCAAGTAAACACTTGCAAATATTATTTCAAATGGTAACATTTATTCCTCTACGTATTTCAGTTTCATTACGAAGCTGTTATCGAAGATAGATCCATAGCAACGAAACGACTATCTAAGTTGGACGGAGCTGAGAAGAGAGTATTTTGCACGTTCAGTTCTAGTTCAAAGTGAATTTCAACTCCATTGAGAGGCAATCAGAGTTGTTACCACACTTTCCATTTGCGTGAAAATTTTTGAGACTAAAAAAATCTAACTAGCAGCGAAGAGTAAAGTCATCAACAAAAAGATATTTGATTAAAATGACTTTGGATAATAATTCCCGAAGCATGACTCATTTCAAGGCCTTTGATATGGAAGCTCATTAGAAAGGGGAACCATTAAAGAGGAGGGGCTGATTACAAAACCAATCAGAGCCTAAGTTCGAATTATTAAGGCCTTAATTGAAATAGTGACCATTGCGTGTGTAACAAAAGACAAAGGATATTTTTAGTGTACAGTAAGTATTTCTGAAGTTGTGAAGCCAACATTATGTAAAACGGAAAACAACACAGGCTTTTAAAAATGACTCTACTGCAATACCGCCTCGCGGCTAGCTCAACTGGTTAGAGTCTTAAAATAACTGAGGAGAATGCGCTACCTTTATTTAATAAGAAATAGATAGACATTTTAGTCTTCTCGGATAAGGACGAATAAACCGTAGGTCCCGTCTCCTGCATCTCTTAATTAGTTAATTTGGTTAGGCAGGGGACATTGAAGAACCCACTCACGAGATTACTGTGATGTGGTCTGGCCTGTTTACTGGGAATTGGGGGGGAGGGGGCATCTTCAAATAAGTTTCCTTCGATTGTTTGTAAACTGCTGATGCAGTCCGGCCAAAGTCCCCCGAAAAGTGTTGTGATGCGCATTTGATCATATCCGCATGTTAATTTGCGCTATATAAATATTAAATTATTATTATTATTATTATTATTATTATTAATATCATCTTGCCCAAATAAATAGCAGAACTACTACAAAATATTGCTATTATGTTATTGTTCTTTTGCCCTGTTTTTACTTTGGAGCTTTGGCTTGGGGAAGGAGCTATCTGAGAGAAGGAACTTTAATCGACCGTTTTTGGTTTAGGAAACTCAGTTACGCAAAAGAACAAGTACGCCTTCTAACCCCGTAACCAGGAACTGAATTGAAATGTAAACAGAAACGATCGGGCCGACTCAGATGAATATTTTATGAAACTCCGACAAAAATATACTAAGTGATTTTCATATCGAAATTCAATTGTTTGTTCGTCTATGAGGCCTATTGTCTGGTAACCTTCCTTGGGATTCTGGAAAATACTTTTAAAAGGAAATTAAAATTCTTTATCTTTTGTCAAGATCGACTCCATGCTTGTGGCAAAGAACACGCAATTCTGTCGTGAAACTCACGCATCATAATTAAGCACGTCGAACCACAATTGGAGATTTTCAAACCACATTCAGTATTTTCCCAGCTTATAATCCTAAATTAATTAAATTTTCAAGGCAAGTTTTTATCGTAAAAGGTTTACCGAGAGGAGAGTTTGTTTTTCTGAGCAGGAAATTGATACCAGTTGTACCGGCTTTCGACTCTAGAACGCCAAAGCGAAGGATTGAGTCACGGCTATTTTCGTTTCAAAGAAATTGAAAGTTCGTTTTACCATAGTTAGCGAAAAAAGACTTGATTATCTGGAAAGATCAATATTTGCTTATATCAGGTGGATAATCTGTTTAATACCGCTTTAATCCTCCGCTGTTTCCAAAACTGTTAACGCTCAGGAAATTTTACGTTAATTTCCATGTTAGGGATGCACGCCGAGAACAAAAGAACTTTGAGTGATTACGTCAAAAATATACGCCTTTTTCCTGAAGTTGAAAATTCTAAGTTTGTGAAAACAAAAACGGAGATACGTAAGCGACAAATCGCTTCTTAGAGGGGACACTTGACACCAAAATAGGAATGATATTGACTTGCGAATTTGAATAATGCTGAGGTCATTGTTAGAGAAATTAACGAGAGGTTATTTGTAAACGACTCCAGTCGTCACACTGTTCCAGTCAGCTGAATCAAATTGAGCTGTTTTGCATCACAAAGGATACGAAACGGATCGAGACAATAAGGGAATAACTGAAACGTAGGTTGGGAGGAGAAGAAATTCACAAAAGTTTTGTTCAAGGCTTGAAAAAAACACAAAGTGATCTTACTTTACAGTATCGAGGAGGAGAGAGTCGTTTTAATCGGCCATCGTTCATCGATGAACTGTAATTGTTACGTGAAGTGGGTCGTTAGATTCTAAAATAAGGTTTGAGAATTTGCATAGAATTCCACGAGGTCAAGAACCCAATAATATGCCATCAGCAGAGCCTGAAACAGCGACGAAAGCAAAAGCTAGAGCGGAACCCTGGCCAGGGATGTCTGCTCCTCCAAACCCTGAACCTCTTCCCGACTGGGATGTTGCGCTGAAAGATTGGAAATCTCTATGGGAACTTCACTACATCGGATTTGGAGTGCTGTTCTTCGGCGTGGCTGTTTTCTCTTGTATTTGCGTTGTAAAAATCAAACACAGAGCCAAAGGTATGACTTTGGGAAATTACTTTCTTGCCGTTTGTGTGATGTTAATGACGTTTTGTGTCTCAAGAACACTGTACCTGTTCCTCGACCCGTACGAATCGCACACGATCTTGGATCTTCCTGTGTTGTTAAGCAGAATTCTCTTTGCCATTGGGTATCCTTGCTTAACATCAGCGTTATCCTTGATACACTTCGCTTTCCTCGAGGTAAACAAACTTCGACTGATTTCACGTCGTCTTCAAAATATCAAGTTTCTGGTTTCGGTGATTGCGACGCATTTTGTGGTAGTGTTAATCGTGTATTTAGTAATAACACTGGCACCGAAGCTCGCCCGTTTGCTAATTTTATGCCAAACGGTGTTAATTTCCTGGTGGTTGATCCTGGCGGTGTGCTTCTTGTACAGTGGTTGGAAAGTGAACTGGGAATCGCAAATCACAGCCAAGTTCTTCAACAATACAATGGCGAAGGAACGAATCGCTTCGACGCTCTCTACTTCCTCGCTCAACCCAAGCTCTAATATCACAGTCGAACAGGCAAAAACTTTTAACAACGATCAAAACAAACCCTCGAAAGGGGCGCAAAAAATCGCTCGAATTTCTGGCCTCGTTTCGATTCTCGCGCTGCTAAACGTCGGTGCAGAACTTTATTCGCTTTTCTCGTTGTACAAACTCTACGATTTCGCGGAAGGAGAGAGTGTTGTCGATCACTGGCCATGGTGGGGTTACCAAACAGTGAGCCGCATGCTAGATTTTTTGCTATGTTTGGTAATTGCCTATGTTATTTTCCCTTCGACTCAAACTGAGAAAACTCTCAAACATTCCGCGTCTTACGGAGTGGACAGTCACTCGAATCGTATGAACAAGAATGTGTCGAAATCGTCTGACGGGATAGATGCGGTGTGAAAACACGAAAATGGAACGGAAATAAAAGAGAAACGATTTGTTCGCTTCGCTGCAAACGTGAACCGGATGTGAAAAACTTCGCAAAGGAGATTTCAAGCAAAAGAAGATCAGCCAATGAAGTTTACGTGCGAAAATGAAACTTAACAAAGATCATCAGTGGTTTACTGTACGTCACCAAAAACATGACCCGGAAATCGGATAACATGAGAAATACGTGAAGAACACAGGTTGGACATCCGTTTGCAATGGACTAAGCGGCGTGCAGGCAAACAGAGGACTAATCACCAGCTTTACTTGATAAACACGAACTCACGAAATGAAGGCGTTTCGAATCAAGAAATTGAAATTTGCATGTTTTTTATCAATAATTCAAGACAGTTTTTAGCTTGCGCAATGACGTTTTAAACATATGTTAAATCGAACTGACAGATGAACATGACAACAAATCAAAACAAAACATTTTAGTTTACCTTTTAAGAGAAAACTAACATTTTTTAAAGGTTACAATTGTCACGAAAGATCCTAAAGGCATTTAGCGGCTCACTTTGCAAGTTCAATGTTTGTGGGAAAAGTCCTTTTATATCAACATACATGTTTATTAATTGTAAGTTCGCTAAGTTACCTCTAAAGGCAGCAAAAAAGACTCGGTTTCGTTAAATACAATGAAATAATTGAAGAGAAAAACTGCGTAGTTTTTTGTATGGAAATGGAGAGAGTTGGAAGTTAAAGGCTCATTTGTGAACTCATGTAAGGAGAGTAAAATCACCACACCAATTCAATCAATTCTTCATGTTTTATTTCTCAAACAATTTCTGAATGCTATGCATAATTTCTGTCATTAACTTCGTCATTTAAGTTAATAAATAAGCCAGCAATTTGGCAAATGCTGGAAATAATATCTTTGCTAGTAATGAAGGGGAATTAAGCACAAAAATAATCCAACGCATGCTTCTTTTTCTGGGGGTTTGTGAAGGAAACTTACAAAAGAGGAACAGCGAAGTACTACAAAAGCTAAAAGATAAAACCGCTGAAAACAAACTGGCAATTTTGGACTTGCGTTGAATAACAGAAAATAAATTGATGACATCTTTACATACTCAACTGTCCAATAAAAAATATTCAATGTTACACAACGCACCGATCCATCACGCGACGCGGCTGCAACTGAATGACAACCTTTCATGTCGAGGTTGCACGAAATCAAACAAGCAAATCGAACTGAAACGTTCACAAAGAAGTGGTTGTCCACGAAAACGAGAATTGTTCTCCTTAAAAAGCAATTTTAGAGAATCTTTTCTCCACCATGCTGCCGATATCTAATACAAAGTAATAAATTTGTCTTTTTTTACGCATTTCTAGCCCCAACGACCTCTTACTAGTCGAATGGGAGCAAATCTACACTTTACAAATTGTTTTAAAAAGGTTTCATAAATTTTCATCAAAAAATAACCTTTTCTTTTAGATACAAGATCGCTCAAAATATATAACAGCTGTACAACTTGAAAATGTGCACAATTTCTTCGATAACGTTTTTACAAAGGTGACGAAACAGAGGGCTAACTTTCTATCCGTGAGAAAAACTCTTGAAACTGCAAAAACAAAGAAAAAAAAACATTAAAACTTTTCTTCGGAAACAGACTACAAAAGCATAGAGTTCAAGAAAGTTACTGAAATTTCATTTTCTAAATGATGGTTAAGTGTTCTTTTGTTTCCGATTGTTCCTCACCTAAATGCTATACAGTCGTGCTGTTCCTGACGTTTTTGCTCATAGGTAAGGGCGTTAGGTCGTGCTGAGGAGGAAAGAAAATCAAAGAAGATGTAAACAGCAATTCTCTCCATTAGCTATAGTACAATTCCTCGCAAACAGTTGAGAAAAAGTAGTGTTATAGCAATCCAAAACCATCTGGCTGACATGTTTCCCTCTACTCAACAATTGCTCCTAAGAAATTTAGGGACATTGCGAGCATTAGCCTGTTAGCGTCCATATTCTCCTTACAATTGGAGATACATTTCCTAAGGTGCCGACAAGAAGAATTTGTTGAACAATCAAGAGCTTCTTTAGTTGGTGATCAGTTCCTTTATTCTCCTGACCTTAATGTGGGATTCAGAGGTGATATTATAAGGAGAAAGTAGATGCCCAGTCAAAGGGTTAAATATTAGAACAAAAAAACGTTACAACCAACAGCAACATTAATTTTCAACATACTCCACCACTCGGTTATTTCAATTGGCGATAAATCTCTATCTTCTCTTTACAACTGTGATACATTCTCAACCAAAACGGTAAAGAGAAATGAGAAGCGAATCAATCTCTCCTGTAATACTGAGTTCTTTTACCTGATTTCTTCTCCTCGCGTTGAAGGCCGCTAATCGTGAGGTGTTGAGTTTAACCTGTCTGACTGGGCTAGGGGGCCTGGGACTAATCATCTGTGAAGTGCAACGTAAAAACACTTAATGCCGAAAGATCTGACAAATTCTGTGTATAAAGAAGGCACATCTGCTGCACAAACGAAAAAAAAAACACGAAGCCCGAGGCATGTAGGCAAAAACTTCGAAGCATGACAAAACTTGGAAACTATTTGCAAAAGGTGAGAAGAGCGAGAAGTGTTTGGAAAGGCGGCGAATGTTTCTGACTGTTGAATGGTTCATGAAAATCGGGTGGCAGTGGTAAACGTGGTAAAATTCACACCGCGCGCAGGGGGGGGGGGGGAGGAGGAAGGGAGCGTAATAAGTGAATTCTAGTAGGGATCAACAACCCTTCTGGAATCAGTACCATGCGCAGGAACACGTACAACTAGTGGTAAACGTGAGAAATTTGGCGAAAGGAGATGCAAAGAGCGTGAAATAATCTCAACAACTGTGGCAAAGAAAACTTTATCTTACCTTAATCCACTGAGAATTCAAACAATTTTGACAGTCGGCTCTTTTTCTAAACGTGAATAAAGCAAAAAAAAAAAAAAAAACAAAAAAAAACAAAAAGGTTCAGAATATGGATGGGAACAAAAGGGAACTAGGATCAAAATCAAAATCACATTAAGAATTTAAGCCGCTCAAATCTTTTTATTTTGAGAAAGGACATCAACGGCGACAGTTTCGGAAGACTTCGGTCTCTCCGACAGTTTCCGACCTACCGATGAGGTTTCTGACGTGCGCCATCAGTTCATTTCATTACTATACCATTTTAATGAGAACTAATATGTGAAATTAAGGAGTAAATTTCAAAGAATAGCTCTGAATGCTGCTTTTTCACTTACTTCGGATTTTTAACGAGCAACGAGGAGATGAAATCCTTTCCTTGCTGAGAAATTGGTTCAAAATGCTTCGGATTGAATTCGTATTTAACCTCTGTGATGTTACGACACGTTTCTTCCACTGATTCTTCATGAAACGGTGAAACTCCGCTCAGTCTGCAAAGCAGGGGGATAAAATCACGTTCAGTGTGTCATTTCAAACCAAACAAGCTATCAGTGAACATTCTGCGGGGTGAGGCGTTAAAAATCGCTTCTCGATCTAGGCACTACTGAGAACTGAAGGTACACTCAAGCAAACTGTCTGGATGGCGGGAAAACGCGTGTGACCAAATCACGATTGCTGAAAGTTGATTGGTTGAGAGAATAGCGAGTTTTCTTAACCAAAAACAGCAACGCCGATGCAGCAACAACAACAACAAAAAATAAATAAATAAATAAAAAAAAGATTTTGGACGAGGGAGAAAAACCGAAAATGCAGTTATCTTGAGAAAAAATCTCGGAGCAAAGAAGAAAACCAGACCACAGAAATAGTTTATGATTACCCCAACCCTACTGCCCTATATATTAGTTTAGCGCTCAGTTATTTACACTTTCATAATAATGAATTACAGTGATACTTACATAATGTATGTTATAACTCCTATGCTCCTGTGGTCAAAGGAAAGAAATATTTTCGTTAACAACACAAACGACCCAGAAAAGTTCAGAACAAAAAGTTGACTGCAAAAGTCTGTAGCTTTACACGTACCATGCATCCGTTGTGAAGTCTACGGGTTGTCTGTTAACTAATTCTGGAGCTGAAGAACGAAAATATAATCACTATTTTGCGAATGAAAGGGGCTGTAAATTATAAGTCTGAGAAAAAAAAAACCTGTGTTGTGGTAGTTCAAATAAATGCTACCGAGCAATACTGTCAAGTGATTCTGTTCATCACACTGCAAAATTGGTTTTAATTTTTAAGTCTGTCGATTAATCCCAATGAGTTCAAGCTACAAAGCATTAAAATCATGCGAAACTGCTAATTACACTGTACAAATTGCTTCTAACTTTTGAGTCTGCGGATCAGATCTTAGTGTGTAACCACTCATATGAAAACTACTGAGTATTATGGCATAACTAAAGTAACGCGCGCGTTCTGATTGGGTGTACGCTGCAGACGTGAGCAATGGCAAAGATTAGTTTCGGCGCGATTGTTTTTTTTGGTCGCATAAGATTTCTGTGTCAAATAAAAGGAAACTCTTTTGCTAAAATGAATCAAGAAGCTAGAGTCACTCTCGGCTATCGCCTCGCGCGACTCTTACGCTTCTTTCGTGCTTAGCAACCTCCCAAGTGCGTCCCTAACTTAATAGTGTACAATGTGGTGTTTACCATTTGTTCAATATTTTCATGTAGTACTGTTCATTATGCTGTCCAGGATGGATCAAATCTTTAAGCGACTGCATGAAATTGATGTTCTTCATAAACGTGCAGATCTAAATGGACACATACCTGAACACTCAGGGTTTCCAAACACTTGTTTAACTACAGATTCTGAGTCGGATATCTCCGTTGCACAACCAAAATCGATAATTTTTACTTTAGGTAACGGCCCTCCATCAAGGAGAAGATTTTGCGGCTAAAGGGAATAAAAGAAGAATATCAGAATGTGGAGAAGAAACAAAAAGATTGCAAATTACCACTGAAGCAATACTTCGTTGGACACAAGTCACGCAATGATCACGACTTGCGAGACACTTCTTACGTCATAGCCTCACCTTCAAGTCGAGGTGCACGATTGAAAGATCTCTAAGATGTTGAACTCCTTCGAGTATTTCCCTCACGTGACCTATAGCAACTTTCTCCGTCAAATTGTCCATAACGACCAGATGATCGAATAACCGACCACCAGTAAGAAGTTCAATAATTACTACAAAGTTCTTTGTCGTATCAAAAGCGTCGATATATCCGCTTAAATTTGGATGTTTGAGTCTTCGAAGGAGATAAATCTCGTCTTCTACTTCCTCTTTGCCGACCATTCGTTTCTTGATCAGTTTAGCGGCGTATTCCTGCCCTGTTGCTTTTTCTACGCTTTTCTTGACAACAGAAAAACGGCCCCTGAAAAAGGTGCAACCCATTCATCAGAATATGGAAAGTTGACTGCCAGTGATGGGGGAAATCATTAGAGTACCACAGAAACACCCAAGGGGGAGGGGAGGGGGGAAAATCCGGAAAATTTTGCGACACAACCAAATCATCCGACCCCGACCCCCCCCCCCCCCTTATCAAACGATTGGGAATTTCTTCGTTATATGAAATTGCTATGACCGCTCCATGAAGAGGCAAGAAAATAATTCCAAACTCTGCGGCTGATTAGGGCGTTAAAGAACTGGGAAGTGAAATGTAAATGACGGATTGACACAAGAGTGCAGGAGAGAAAAACAAGAGCTTGGAAATAACTCGTTATTCACCGAGCTTCTGTTTGAAGATATCTCCAACTCACCTTCCAAGCTCGGCGTAAATGTTATAATGATCTTCAATATCTTTTTTCCAAACAATGGGATCACTTCGCGAGTTGGAGCGTACTTTTCTCTTGTTTTTCTTCTTTTTTTCATCGTCTGAGAACAAGAAACAAACAGTTCTTTATGTGCAGTGCGTAAAAGGTACAGAGGTGAATACAATTTCAAAGAACTGAAAAAGGGCGCGAAATATTCTGCACTCTATCTTCTACCTAGCGCTTCTCTTTTCTCACGCACGCACATGCTCGCACATCTCCTTCCTCGAGCGTTACCGTCCTCGCGCGCCAAACTCCTCTTACACTTGACTTCTTCTAAAAGCGTCTCGACCTTTGTGCGGGTCCTTTCTCATGAATATCCACCTCTGCGCGTCACCTTCTCCAACAAACTCCATTCTCGCCCATCTTCTTGTACACGACACTTATTCCTCGCGCGTCTCCTCTAAACAGCATCTAGACCCACGCGCGTCTCCTTTCACAATGACGCATATCTTGTCCGCTCTCACACCAGTTGGGCAAGGAATGATAATTAACCAGTCTTTACATTTTCATTGTAGGTTATTCACTTTTAAATACTTTATTATTTCGTTCAGTTCAATCTTATTCAAAAGGCTGTTAATTGTTTTACGACAACGTTTTTCGCAATAAAGTGAAGCCGAGCAATGGCTGAAAAAGGACAACTCATTCATCGTTAAACATTTCAGTCGGTTTTTATTTCTAATTTGCAGCTACTCAAATTATTAAGCACAATTAAATTGATTTAAACATCATTCAATATAACCGTGTTGCCCTAATAGCTCATAGGTTAAATTAGCCTACGAACGAGCCCTCACTCTAGGCGCTTCGGAACTAACGTTTCTTCGCCCGCAGAAAAGTGCGAGGCCTGGGGCAACGTGAGCCTACGAGAAGTCTGGCAAGGGGTTTATTCTCCAATCCTCCCACAGGCGAAGAAACGCGCGTCCTGCAGCGCTAAAAATGAGGGTCCAATGTAACCCTTTAACTCCCATAATCTGATTGTCAATTCTCGCCTCTAGTTGCTCCACATTTCGTTGTACATAAGTCTCAAGAATTTGGCGTTAAATCAAGACTTCCCAAGTCTATCTGATAAATTTGAATATTCTCATTACATGTTGGTTGGATAATGCATGGATGATATAGGGAGAAGTTACATGTGAATCACTTCTGGGAGTTAAAGGGCTAAATGATAGAATAAAACACTTCAGACCCGGCCTAGAAGAGCAGATCCATGTCCACTTGACAAGTACATTGCAATTCAGTCAATAAATTAAAATAAATAATTATCAATATAAAATCCTCGCCAAGCAGAACACAGATAACTCATTCTAGAACGGAGCTCAATTTTCTTACTATTTTCTTTTTATCATCGAATGTTTATTCATAGTGCCGAGGGAAATTTACCCTCTCGAGTCATGAACAATACGAGTCGTTATCGAACACGCTGTTTCAAATTTTAAGGTTCATTTAAGTTAATGGATTAAGAGGGAAATTACTACATTTAGGCAGACATCATTAAAGCAGAGTCGATTTGATTTAATTATCTGAGGTTAAAATACCCAAAAGAAATTTGATAATTTAATAAAATTACGAGCTTAAAGGCATCTTAAGTTCGTTTTCAAAACTTACAAGAAATGTAAAGAAAAAGGCTTTTTTAAAATCGCACGTGCAAGCCTCATCACGTGGGAAAAAACTGATTCATTAATTGGCTTAGCGATTGGTTGACCGACAAAAACAGGCCGTAAACTCACAAGTTTCGGCAAACTTCGTGGTATCAAACTATCTGACCACAAAGCTAACAGTATGCCTGTAACTATTCTTGGCTGCTTTGTTTAAAACGCTGTTTATTTCAAGTAACTTTCCTGGAGAAAGTCGAAGTGACAGATCTTATATCTGAATGACAAGTTGTGCCCGCACGACCTGTCATTCAACAAGGATTGTGATTGGCCCGATTACTCAGTGACAACACGTGATTAACAGCTGACCAGCAGATCACGTGAAGAACATGCGTTTAAGCGTTATTCCCAGGAGGCAACAGTTACATTTTGGCAGCTATCCACAAAACTCGTGCTCTAATACTACAACCCACGGTTAGGGTGAACATTTAAATTTTCAACTACCTAACAAGTAATCATTTATTCTATTAAAGCGTACGTCCTAAGGAACTTTTACATGTGTTTCAATAATAGAACAATTTTAAGTACAAATTAGTTTTATTTTACAACGTTTGTCAATTGTTTTAGGGTTGGAAATAATTGGAAGATCTCTAAAGTGGCTTGAATAGTTTAATTCTTTGAAGTACGAAGATAGCTGATGTTCATTTAGCTGGATGTTTAAGAAGATTCCTCTGTAAAAAGCAACACAACTCAGATTAGATATAAAATTGAATATATTTTTTTACTATTTAGCAGTGAGATACTTCCAGTAAGTAGAAATTGCCACATAGTAAACTAATGCAAACTTCTTTGAGTTTCTTTTGGTTTACTAGAAGGAGAGATTTTAAGAGTGTCTTCGCTATTTGAAGAAACCACCAACAGTGCACGACAACTTTTTTGATAGTATAGTGACGATTTTCTTTGCACTACCACCGTCACAATAACCTCACGCTCGCATATTACTTGCACCTGCAGAAACACTTACCGCTTTCGACGTCCAGTGTTATGGAATCCGAGATAGGACTGGGTCGACTGATACCAATCTCGCTATTAGCACTGACTCGGAACTGGTACGTGGCGCCCGGCGTAAGATCATCTATTAACGTGCTGTTTCCCGCCACAAATGGTACCGCCGCCTGCCACACACTCACCCCAGTCTCCTTATACTCCACCGTGTACGCGGTGATTGGTTTACCTCCGTCCAGCTTGGGTGGTTCCCAGTGCAACACGAGTGATGACGAGGTCATTTCTCTGACGCAAGGTTTCGAGGGAGGTTCGGGAACACCTTAATGATGCAACAAGCGAAGTAAGCCTCAAAATAACAACAGTCACACATGAAAATGAATTCTGATGGGTGGTCTGACATGTTAGGATTTTCGGGTCGGAAAAACTCGCCATCGGTCGGCACATTTCTGTCACCGAAAATTCAGCGAGGCCACGATTGTCGCTACAAGATACTGTATGCTACTTGAAGGAAACCTGACACACCGAAAGGTTTCCCAAAGTTTGCAATACTCTGGTGTTAAGTTCAGTTCGAAGTACTTGTGTAGCAAAAGAGTTATGAAACAACGCAAGTAAGAAGCATATACCCTAGTGATTTATCCTGCGATAGCCCTGAGATTTTATTGTTGATTGTCCAAGTAATCCCCTTCCCCTTTGCTACTGTAAGTCGTGGGACATAATTCACACCAAATCTATTTGATTATAGCTTGAGTTTGATGTTTTTGTGATCAACAACCAACACTCTTCTAATGAAGATGGAGGTGAAACTGACGGTGAGATCCGGACACAATCGTGGGAGGACGACATTGACTCGAGAGGGATAAAAAAATCACACAATAAAGATCGAAATGCATTCGTCAAAGCTAGAAACTTATTCGTCGGAGATCGAAATTCAATCGTCAAAGGTCAGTATTTACACGAGAACGATGGTTTAATCAAATTTTTTCTCTTCAACGTTATTTCTGCTTCTCGCTCTTAGTCCTAACCCAAACATTTTGGTGCGATTTACGCCACGTGACATTCAGCAGCAAGGGGTACCTGCTTTTGACAGCTTTTTCTTTTACCTAACACGGCAACGTAAGCTGAGCACGTGATGCGGCGTGACCCGCACCTGACAGAACACCTGTAGTGACCTGTATCGGCAGTCTCCGTTGGCGTGATGTCCAACGCATGCGTGACTCCGTCGTTAACTAGCCTGATATTGTCGTAATTTTCTACGGCATGCTGGTTCTTAGTCCAGGTCACCGTGAGGGGGTGGGTGGGGAGCGATGATAATTTGCACTGAAGCCGTAAATGGTGGCCGCTTTTAACAGTGACGTCACGAAGAACTTCGATGAAAGCTGACGGCGTGAAAGTAAGTACGTTGTGCATTGTTAATCGGGTTAGCAACGGAAAAAATTACAATAAAATAAAACGTTAGGAATTAGTTTTACTAAATGAGCATTACATTACCATTGCCAGCTCTTTGCTTTATCTAATTCAACGACAACTTAGGCGGAAAACAGTGCAATGCGCCTACTGTTGCCGAGCGCGTTCTTTATACAAGCAATAAACTCTACCCCTCCACGAAAACTAAATAGAGAAAACTACAACAATGCTCCGAAGGAGCGATTTGGCCGCCGATTGCTTTCCCAAAGTTTTCGTCAAAACCTCGAAGGCAAGAGATCACTTTCACACATTTTGACTCCGGTCAAGCTTTGGAGTTATTCAACATAAATTCAAAGCTGAAACATAAATTTAAAAAAACGTTCTTTGTGACGGCTAACTAGCAAACCATAGCCATGTAAGTGGGTTTAGCGACATCTCTCCTTTTCATAAAAATAATTTAATGTGACTACCTACGTGGTCAACATGCCCACGAAAGGACAGACAGATATAGCAAAATAATTTGTACAGCTGACCATGGTGCAACACGCGCACTGTAATATTTCTCAGTGCTTTTATACGCCTAAAACTTACTTATCAATTTGTGCAACTAGGTGCTTTTTTGTTGCAAGTTAAGTTTTGGTGACTTAAGTTACAGACCTTAAATCTTCTTTCCCAATTTAACTTTAACTTAAACTGTAGCTTTAAGTCTTAAATTTCCTTGTGATAAAGACAAAGAGTTGACAGAGGTGAAGTGACAAACGTTAACTGTTGTTATAGATTATCTTCGGCATGCAATGTGGTTTGTGATTCGTGCAGATCTTGCTCAACTAAAATAAAAATGAAAAACAAAAAAAACTCTTTAAGTGAGTTGTGAACGAAGCACGTAAAAATTTTTTTTTAAAAAGCTAATAGCATTTTGGTAAATACGTGAGCAGTGAACGCACTTATAATGAACAACTCTGAATCAAGACCACAGTCATAATTAGAGTGAAATAATAACTTGATACGTACTGATTTCGGAGTTTCCTTTTTGATTCTGGAAGAGAGAGAGAGAGAAAAAAAATTCATCAGTTTTGATCACCGATGTCCAGGGTGTGGGGGACCCGCCGGTCGAATGGTCAGTGCGCTGACCCGGTTCGGGAGGTCTGGGTCCTAAACCTGACTGCGTCATTGTGTTGTGTTTTTGAGGCAAAAAAACTTTTCTCTCACAGTGTCGGGTGCCAGCAAAATGTAATGGAAACCTTATGGAATGCTGGGAAGGGATAACCTGGCATCCCATCTACGGGGGAGTAGTAATTCTCTTTGTCGCTTCAAGGAAACCGGGATTCTCTCCGACTAAGCGGGCCACTTGACTTGATTGCAGAATTAACCTTACTGTCCAATCAAAGAAAACTATGTGAAATAAACACTTGATAATTTGAAAAAATAGTTACTAACCGATGAGGTGACAGGAATGTCTTCGGTATCATTGTCATTTTCTGTGCTCAATTCTGTTCGGTATTTATCTATATTCTGTTTTATCTTGTTGGAGAAGGCATTCAAATAAGAGTCCTTCTGTTTCTTTTGTGTCCGTCTATCTTTATTATCACTCCTGTAAAAACATAAATAAACTTTTAGCCCCCCCCTTTTTTTTTTTCCACGTGGAAACGTTTCTCCAGTCAAGCCATCTTCTCCGTCAATCGTTCTCGGTCGTTACGGAGTGTCACGCCCTGAAAACCATTCCGTGACAAGTCGAAGATACTTCATTGGAAAATGTTTGAGAAATTTTGCTGTTTGAGGTTTTACGCTCTGTTAACTTCAACTCAAACGATCGCAATGCAAATTCTCCTTACTCTATATCGTACATTTCTCACAATGCTAATTATAACATAACCAAAGTAAAGCGCGCGCTCTGATTGGTCAATTTAGCGTCCCCCATTTGCCCATGGGTGTACGCTGCTGACGTGAGCAAATACAAAGACTATTTTTCCGCGCGCGCTTGTTTTTTCTGGTCACGTAAGATTTGTTAAGTAAAAGGAAACTCTTTAGCTACAATGTATCAATGTTATGTTATAAAAAAAATGGTAAACACCACAGCGTACGCTATTGAGTTATGGATGCCCTTGGGAGGTTTGCTAAGCACTCAAGAAGCTAGAGTCGCTCTCGGCTATCGCCTCGAGCGACTCTTGCGCTTCTTCCGTGCTTAGCAACCTCCCGCGTGCATCCATAACTCAATAGTGTACGCTGTGGTGTTTACCATTTGCTAATTGTGAGAATATGGTGCAGCATCAATCAATATCCCTCGTTGATTAATACCTTTAATGTCATCACCTGTCTACTTCATAATATACAAGTTAGAGGTGGAGAAATTACTTGATGGTCATAAGGGTTGTAATAATCACAGGGTTATCGGTCAGAAATTAAGGAATACACGTACGCGTAAATTCTTTATGTAAAATTGGATAGACGTATGGATGCTAAATGTTAATTCAAGCGCGTTAGGATTATTAGTAAAGCAAGAAACCACAGGAGTCCCTTCAGATAATTCTTGGTTCCTTAACCGAGCTAAAAACTTTACCATCTTTGTAATTCTATATACTCTTACAATACTTTCGACATGGCTAATCCTAGCGTGTCACATTTGAGCCTTACAATGACCTAACTCACCAGACTTCGCTGTTACTCAGTGGTGGAGTAGCGGAGCGTGTTGCACAATCGCGAAATTTCTCGTAAATTCTGAAAATACTCAACCTTTATGTTAAGGTAGTGCCGTAGGGCGTTTAGTTTTCAGTCTTTTTGTTTCGGTGAGCCATGTAGCCAATCAGATGGAAGAAAGATTAGCTTGCCCTTTCAGACTAATCAGGCAAGATTGTTCACCTCGTCATTGCACCGAACACACGCTTACGCGCGCTTTTATCAGGTTTTCCCGCCTTTACAACCGACTACCTATGATGCTTTCCCGCGCTTTTCACACTCGTCAATTTTGATTGGTCTAATTCAGTTTCCTTATGTTTCAAAGTTGTATGTACAAAACTTGACTTGATCTTAGGACTCCCGTGGTCTCAGGTTAATGCTGATTAGTGCAGAGAAACACATTTTACACACACACACACATGCCACCACACACTTACGTATTAAAGCTCCGATGACGTGTAATAGACGGTAGAATCTTCTCTTTACTCTTTTTAGCCATTCTGGTTGAAAACAACAAGCCACAGTTATTCGTGTACTGTGGCATCATGTTCCCCAAATGTTTCGACATTTTCATACCTTAATTACGCAGAGTGATTACAGTAGAAAAACCTGACCACGACTTCTTTCTAAAGTCCTTCCTTGGCCCGAATCCCAAAACGAGGTAAACCGTTTCAACAAGACGACATTAGCTTAGGATACGAAACGAGGCTGACCTCTTTCCCAGGATGAGGGTCTGACAGACTTAGAATCAAATATTTCACTTCTCATTACGAATAACTACTGTCTACGCTGATTAAGTTCACTGGTTACGTAAGATTAGCGTTATCAAAGCATTAGTGCGTACAATAAATCCATACGACTGGCATGCATATGAATCCAACCTCTTAGCATCTAGTTAAGCTGCAATCATTTTAAGCAAAAACCCAGCACCGTGCAAAACTTATGCAGCATAAGGCAGAGTAGAGCTTGACCACCACCCGTTCCCATTTTCCGCGCGGCCGCCTATTTCTGTAATTGCGCGCTGATGAAAATCTTCAAGGTACAGTGGGTGTGAGTCGAAACAGTTTATCATTAGTTGTAAGCGTAGCTCTTCTTCGAGAAGAGATTCTTTCTGCATCTAGCTTAGAGTTAGGACCATGAACATAAAGTTTTAAAACATTAGAACTATGTTATAGGAGCGCCGAACACGGGCCGCTCAAGCGACCGAACGGTCGTAGCTTGGAGCGCCGACTAGGTACCCTTTCTGAGACGATCACTTATCGACTGATTCTAACGATTTACTGTCGATCGCCGAAATCGCAATCTGTTTGTCACCAAAACAAATTTCAGATATATAGTACCCATCTCTTTGTACAATTACAAAATAAATAAAACCATCCACAAAAGAGTTTTCAAACCTGATCAAACAAAAATAAATAATCAACACAAAAATAACACAAATAGCGAGAACTTACGTAAAACTCTCATGCCTTGAAACCTTTTTCCTTGAAAATGTTCTGAACACGAACCACAATAACGAAAGTCAAGAACTCACAATGACACGTGACTGAGAAAATTACAACAGAAAACTCGCTGCTGAAAATTTGATACCTCAAAAGGCCACACAAAAACTTTAAGGGCTGTAACAAAAAGGTTCTTACCCGGCCGTTTTCTTGGGAGACATCGGAGTATCTGAATCTAGAACCGAAAGTAAAAAAAATCTGACTTGAAAAAAATTTGCTTTTCGCTATCAGCTTTGTTTTTAAAGAGTACTACAAATAGAAGGATCCTCTTGTGTGGTCTCCACACGTAATTCCAAAGTGAGCCTGGATTTCCAAGAGACTTTAGTGACCAAACTACAGTTGCTATGAGTTTCCAACAATCAGAGTATATTATATCGCCTGTTCCCATTCCCCCAAAACAAATTTATGACGGAAGTCACGATGTCAAGAAGATATCAAGCAGAAAGGCAAAGAGAAGAAAGAAAAACAACGAGTAGGGAACATTACTGAATTCAACTCTAAAATCTCAGATAAATTATGACAAGAATTTGCGTTGAAAGACAAGAACAAACCTTCGAAGTTGTTGTTGGCTTCTTTTCTTAAGATCTTGGCGGGCACAAGTCCGAGTTTGTCTTCGGTGAAATTACAAACATACCGCCAGTTCTTGTCGTGTTTCTTGTTCGACACCAAGTACACAACTTCTCCTTTCTTCACAGAAAGATGATCTTTATCTTTGGACTTGAAATCCTCCAGTACCACGAAACGTTCTTTGTTACGCTACAAATAGCAAAAGTTCCAACATTAGTCACGCGCTATCTGTGACAGTCACGCAGTACCTGTGACAGTCGCACGTCAAGTAACACTAATAATTTCGTTGCTGTTTAACAACAACAGATTTTTGCGGTTCAAGATCTTTCTATTTCCTCGAGAAACTACGTTCTGCGACTCTCTGTCTGAGCAGCAGAACATTGACGAGATTAAGGAAATATTTTCACATTTTTGACTAGCAGGAAGAACGGTGGAACGGGACTTTGCGGAAGAGATGAAGAACGTTTCTGCTCACCGAAGTATTTGAGAAAGGCGACGTCAGGTCCTCCAGAGATTGAGCAGTTTCCAAAGCGATGAGATTCATGTGCTTAAGACGACTGGGTTGACTAGAAGGGACTGGTATCTAGAGAACAACGATAAATACGCGTCTATCTCTTTCGCTTACGAAATATGGAGCAAAGATGCAGCTTTATTCACAACAGTTTCAGCGCGTTTTTTCCTTACCTGTGACGCTTTCTTTAGCGAGCCAGCGTTAGGAAGGCTTAGACTGTGTCCGCGAGTTGCGAAGGTAGTCAGCGGTAGAGTAGTACTGCTTGATGGGGTCACCTGACCCTGAGTCGTAACGGGGCCCCCAGGAGTCAATGCGGGAGGACTAAGAAGAGAAAGGCACGTGTGAATCAGGTAAGTGACTTTTTCTTTCTATTTCGAAATGTCACATCTTACTTACATGCCGTTGGCCTGTTGTTTCTGATATTCAATTGGTCTTTCTAAAGCTGTGAAAAGAATCAAGAAAACAACCAGTGATGAGTAACAGTAGCCGAGGGAAGAAATGTTGGATCACTTTTTAACAATTTTAATTTACGTAAGAAGGAACATTTTACTTTATATTCGAAGAAATTTACAATAGGGGACAGTGAAATGCCAGTTAACGAAAGAATGTCACCATTGAAAGAATCTTTTTGCTAAAAGTTTAAAAAGTAATTTTCTCATTATATTGGATCATAACAATTTAACGGGACTTTCAGTAATTTCTTTTCCGTCAAATTACATCCAACCCGTACAGTTATTTGAAAGAATACCAGATATACCATAAAAAAATTAGCTTAGCGTGATTGAAGGGTTACTGAAAGTTTATGTTTAAAGTCTATACAAGTTCACCTTTCAAAGGCATTAAGTCTGACTAACTTAATTTAGAAATTCAACGATTAGTAAGTTATATAATCACATCTCTTTTATTTTAAATTTAATTTAAAAGTTTAAAGTTTCTTTTCAAACCTCTGTGTCCTTGGTTTAAAAATTGCCCCACTTCAGGCGATTCTGCGTTGAACAGTTAAATCAAAGTTAAAAACAAAGTTAACAAAAATCTCGGGGCAAAAATGCAGCAGAACTACATCGGACCATGATTATACACTATCTGTATCTTTTCTCCTCGCAAATTTTGAAAACAATTCCTCAAGGCTAAATTGGAAATTTCACCGGTTCCATTGCCAGATAAAAAAAATTTAATATATATTGCCTTAGCCCACTTTTCTTAAGTCAGATTTCCAGACAAATGCAGAGAATGCAAAAAAAAAAAAACCAAAACAAAAACAAACACTTGCTGAACATTAACTGGGTTTTGATTTTGCCTGTATCTTCTTCAAGAAAAAAGTTTATTAGACGTGAAAACTGAGCAAAATCAAATGTAGCGGTTTTACGATTACAATCAATTAAACTTTACCATCTCCGAAGAACATAGAGAGGAAAGATCTAACAAAAGCGTTTAATTTCGGGGATCATCTCATCTTGTTAACAATCCCGAGAACCTTACCTATAGCAAAAGCACGTTGAGATTCGCGCATCTTCTGCAGAGCTTGTAACCAGTCCTTCTTCTTCTCGGCCGAGCTCGCAGTCATGGTGAAGATTTCCGCGTCGGGGTCTGAGCCGGTCCAAATAGCGAACGACAACTGATCATCCCCCACCCCTTCCATATAATTCATGTGATTCACCTGTAATGGTGTAACGCGAGTGATTCATCAATAACAGTTCCTGGCCAGAGAAACTTGGCTAATTTTGCCACACAGGTAAGTGCAAATTTACTGAATCTATTATTACGTAGGACACGTGTCGCATGTTGAGACGAGTTTATGGCCCACCTCACCTTAGAGTCCTCTGTGACTCAGTTGGCAGAGAATTTCACTGATAAACAACATAAGAGTGTATTATAACAGTCCACAAGATGTCTCTCTCATAGGGCATTATTCTTCAGGGATTCAGCGTCAAAAAAAGGCAAAACACCTGGGACACGCCCTCGATCAGAGGAGAAAGTCTCAAGAGGAAAGCGACCGAAACACAGCTACGACCTGGCGTTTTCACTTTTCCTATCTCCACTTGGCCGCGGAGGGTCTTACACAAGCTAAAAAAGATTCTATATCTCTGAACATTGATATATTACCTTGATGCTGTGTCTGTAAATGTACACTGTCCAATCCAGCTTCCTCTCAAATGGTTCACTGAAGATCATGAGCTGCTCAAACAAAAACACTTGCCGCTTACATGGTTTGCGAGTCTCCGGGTCTGACACCATTAGTGTGTCCTGGAAAAGAAGAAGAATTTAAAACTTAGCTACTGGAGAGGACAGGGAGGGTAAACAGCAAAGTGATACAAAGGGGAGGGGAGGAATGGGAAGAGAATTTTATTTGGAGGAAATGAGATAGAAAAAGTGAGAATTCTTTGAGAGTTAGTCACCTGCATGATCAATGTTCCTTGAGCTGTTATCTTACCCTGAAAAAAAAAAAAAAAAAGAAAGAAACGAATTAAATCGTGTCAAGACGAAACGTATCGAGGAACATCATTAAGGTAATGCAATTTTGAAAACAAATGTGTGTTGGTGTGATATATATATATATATTTTTTTTTTACCGTGTATCCCTCCAGCATTCCAACGTTCATCATATCATTGGCTTTCTTAGGTACAACGTACATCATGTCCAGAGCTTTCTATAAACATAAATAACAAACCACAACATCACTAAGCCGCATGGGTAATGACACCGTCCAAAAAGGAGAGAGGAAAAATTCACAAAGAGCCATTCGGACAAAGTAAAAACAAGCGAACTGCCCGAAGCGTCGGAAAACACGGGTGACCTAGTTACGACTGGTTTTAGTTTTGCATCTGATTGGTTGAGAAAATAGCAAAAAATTCTTAGACCAATCAAAGCGGAGTCTATGCAATTCCTTTACTAAGAGAAGGAGTGGGACCCACCTTGAGTTCTGTAGTGTCCAGTCCCGCTTTGCCTGTGTATTTGACAAAGTCTTTGAGGAGGAGCTGGTACTTCATGATTCGTTGAACCGGTTTAATTAGGTAATCCTCGATACCAAGTCGGTAGCCAAGACGCTCGACGACTTCCTAAATAATCAGTTAAAATAGGAGCAGTTTAATAAAACTGTAATCGACTTCTGCTTTCTCATCACAGCTAGAAGAGCTGCGAAAATTTCAGACCTCACCAACTTGTGATGAATAAAAATATTAACAGCAACTCACCCCAAAATATGTTTCACGGAACTCGTGGACAAGATTCATAGACTTGGGTTTATTTTGACAGTAGAAGATGTAATTCTTGAGGTACCGTTCCTTAAAGAATTACAACAGTACATCAATTAAAATACACCACAATTCACGAAAAGAGGACAAGAAAATATGTCGTGTAAATTAGTGTTTAGATTGTCTTCAAATGGAGGGGAACTTACAGATGTCAGGAAGCAAGAGGCCAGCTTCTCGGGCGCATCTTCGCATTTCTCCAGTTCTTTTAAGAATTTGCTGCGGAGAGAATCGAAAAATGTTACATCGATTGGAATCCTTCATAGACTGTTTGCTATGTATTCTGCTTAAATATAATCCGTTCCTTCGTTCGCAAGCACCCGGATTCGTTTCTTCGCGCGCTCGTTCGATAGTCCCGCTCGCACACTCGGCCGTTTCTTCGTTGGCCTTTCGAAATGAAATCACTCGTTCACATTTGGTGACCGACTCATTCTTTACCTAGTACGTTCGAGCGATTGTTGATTGATACTTACCTCTTGTGCCACTCGTAAATTTGTTGTATGTTGCCAAATAACACTCTCGTCTTTCCCTTCAGTTCTTCGGGTGTCTCTGGCTTCGCAAGTTCAACGATGAAACCCTGCGAAAGCGATTTAAAAAATGTCACCATCGAGATTCCAGACGGTGTATCAGACACTACTGCATTTTTGTTGAACTTGAAATCTGAAATCCTTACCTCTACAACTTCTCCCAGACTTTTGACGTAATCCTTTTCTGTTTGAATGAGTTCCTTTAAGACAAATCTAACAAGCAAAAAGCACGTACAACGCAATGAGCTAAAATTGAGAAAAGTATTACACAAAGGGCTAGAGTCATCACTCAGCAAACGGAATGAAATGAAATTGGATCGTTTGAATCGCAAATGCCAGCCACTTACGTCCTTTTCTTGAGGGCAACAGCTTCAGGGTCCTCATGGTCTGGTGCTGGCGTGGATGGCACAATATCGACCCCTTGTTCCTCAGTCTCCTCCTCTTGAATTTCTTCTTGGTCTACGTCTTCTTCCTGTTGTGGATCATCGTGCTCGGCCGGAAGTTGTGTCTCTTCTTCTTGTTCTTCTTGTTCTTCTTCCGCTTCTGCAACGTCGTCTTCCGGTGTTTTATCGTCATCATTGTCAATGTCATCCTCTAAGTCATCTTCTTCTTCCTCGTCATCGGTTAGATGTAATTTTAGTTCTCCTTCGCTTGTGGAAGGTTGAACGGGCAGATATGCTGTTCCTTCAGGATCACCGCCATTGTGCGAATCACTCAGCTCTTCCGGAATGCTCTGCAGAACATTAGATAGTAAGGTGAATTATGAACGCATTATGATTGGTTCTTGCCTATGATCTATAGGAAGACAGGCGCGCAGATGAGGTCACCATTTACAAATGTAAAACTAATAGATTCCATGTTTGCCGTGTGTCTGTTCTAAAATAGATCGCACATGACTTCATAGTGTGGTAAGTACAAGTGGCACAAGAGACGCAATCTTCTGTGATCTATTTTAGAAGAGACGTGACAAACATGGAATCTATTTGTTTAACAGCTAGTATTCATAAATATTTCACAGAACATTCTTTTTCCCCGCCTTTGTTCGCTCTTCTAACACAGGAGACTGTCTTTTGTAGAACAGACGCAAGACAAACATGGAATCTATTTGTTTAACAGATGGTATTCATAAATCTTTCACAGAACATTCTTTTTCCCCGTCTTTGTTCGCTCTGCTAGCACAAGAGACTGTCTTTTACAGAACAGACGCACGACAAACATGGAATCTATTTGTTTTACAGATTATATTCATAACTCTTTCACAAAACATTCTTTTTCCCCGCCTTTGCTCGCTCTGGTGGAATTCTTTTACCATTCAAAACCTAAGAGTGACCAGCATATAATTAACCCTACAACTCCCAAGATCTGATTGTTAATTCTCCCCCCCTAGCTGCTACACATTTCCTTGTAAATTGGTTACGAGAATTTGATGTTCAATCAAGGTAACAATTTCTACCTGATAAGTTTGAGTATTCTCATTACCTGTTTGCTGGATAATGTATGGATATTATAGGGAGAAGTTACAGGTTAATCGCTTCTGGGAGTTAAACAAATCTCTTTATTCGTATTTTCCCTAACTGCAACAGCCACACTTACCTTGGGTGTATGTATAATTTCTGCAGGTCGCCCCAAAAGCAGATCGATGTCACTCTCACTAGCCCCAAGCAGTTGTTGAAGCTTCTTAGATCCGCCCCCTGTGGCTTTCTTTACTGTCCGTGTTGGGGTTCCTGGGGACTGGTCTGTAGGTGGCTTGTTGCTCATTTTGATTTTACTCCACGAGCGTTTTCTGTTTTGTGAAACATAAAATATTAATCATTCTCGAGATAAAAACTAGTGTGTGACCATTCAGATGAAAGCTAGTGGAGAGTACCCTCGAGAGGTACTGTTTAATATGCTCTGTGAAAGCGGTTGTACATTTGAAGAGCATGGATGAAACCCCAGAGTATGACAATTCAAATGAAAGCTAAATAGCAGCAATGTCATTCTCTAACTTTTTCATCTCTGGGTAAAACCCCAGCGTGGAAACTACAAAACAGTGAATCTGGTGTGGTACTGTTTACAACATTATGTTTACAAGGTGGCTCTAAGTATTAAGTCTAAGCATAAAAGCTTCTGGTGTTCCAATTCATATAAAAGCTTGCGGGTCACTTCTATATCGTTATACGTTCAAGACTTTGAATGAACTGAGCTTCCTGCGTGTTGAATCAAATTATTCATCACTTTAAGTGCTTCCACAATTTTCATTCAGAAACTCGAAAGCACAACCTAAATATGTTGGTTCGATTTGCAAATGGTTAGTATCTATTAATTGTAAATAATTGTACTTTAACGAAAATATTCTTGAATTTTACATTTCAGTATTAGACTTAAGATTTTTACTGAAGTTTATTAGGTGTTCCCCATCAGCTTATACAATAGCTAAATCTGTTGACAATTAAATAAAGTAATTGGCATGTTATGTTATATTATTTGGATATATCAACAAAGTTGAAATGGTAAATTGGCCACCGTAATGATTACAAAAGCTGACGTTTCGAGCGTTAGCCCTTCGTCAGAGCGAATAGAGGAATTGTGGGTTGTGTGTGCTTTTAAAGGCAGAAAATGGAGCTACGTTATTGGTGGGCGCATGGCAACGAGAAAAACATGAATAAATTAGTGGAATGAAAAGCGTTCATTGATCCCTGTGGGATTGAGACTGCCGGTTTGAAAGATGAGCTTTTGTTCAAGATTTTTACGGCTTTCCGTGCCACCTAAGTGCGAGGAAAGACCGCAGATTGCCATATGTTGCTTAGAATGATTAGGTAACTTGAAATGTCTAGCGACTGGTTTAGATGTGTCCTTGTCATTCCTTTCCACGTCTCGAAGGTGTTCTCGGAATCGGTCACCTAGTCTTCTGCCTGTTTCGCCGATGTATATCTTTTTGCAATAGATTACATTAGCGGAGGTGCACGTGAAGTGATCGGTGATCTTAATGGATCGTTTAGGTCCCGATATTTTATCAGTGTTGTGAATGAAAGGACACGTTTTGCATCGTGCACGAGCGCATTTAAAAGTGCCTGGTTGCTCATTAGTCTGAAAAGAACTTCTGACCAAAAAATTGCCTAAGTTTTTGTCGCGTTTGAATGAAATGAGCGGAGGCTGCGAAAAGATAGTGCTTGTCTCTGGATCGTTTTGAAGTAATTTGAAGTTTTTAAGAATGATGGATTTAACTGAGTGGTTGTGAGGGTGAAACGTGAGAGTGAATAGAATGCGGTCGGAATCTTCCTTATGCGACGTTTGTAGTGCTGAATGTCGATCAATAAGTTGAGCGCAGTGGTAACCCGCTAATCATTCTAAGCAACATATGGCAATCTGCGGTCTTTCCTTGCACTTAGGTGGCACGGAAAGCCGTAAAAATCTTGAACAAAAGCTCATCTTTCAAACCGGCAGTCTCAATCCCACAGGGATCAATGAACGCTTTTCATTCCACTAATTTATTCATGTTTTTCTCGTTGCCATGCACCCACCAATAACGTAGCTCCATTTTCTGCCTTTAAAAGCACACACAACCCACAATTCCTCTATTCGCTCTGACGAAGGGCTAACGCTCGAAACGTCAGCTTTTGTAATCATTACGGTGGCCAATTTACCATTTCAACTTTGTTGATATATCCAAATTATTTCGTTACTCCCACCGACGCAGCCCCAAACAGTTTCTTTCGAAACTATCAGCCTTTATTCATATGTTATATTATGGTGACGAAACTAAAATTGTGTTGTGAACACGTATTTTGGTGGCCATATTGGACGCCTTAACTTGGTTGCCAATAAGTTGACTTGATATAGGGCTGCAACTTATTCTCACAAACAATACACAGCTCAGTTAAAACCTACGCAAGCTGTTTAATTGCACCCAAATGACGCATTCTTTGGAATTCAAACAAGAAAAATTAATCCAAAGCAAATGTGAGATGTAGGTCACTTACCGAAGAGATAGCTGAGGGCCCGATTTGGACCGTCGACGGACTGGGGGCGAGCCGCCATTATTATTGGCGGGTTGGCCCTGGTACCAAGAGGTGGTAGGACTGTCAGACGAAGACAGCGAGACAGAATCTGCAAAGAAACACATCAAAGAAACACTTAAATGGAAAAGTCCATTAAAACATTACAAAAACACTTCAAAGGAATGCTGAAGTTTCAAGAAACTTCGTGGATTATCGATTGGCAGTGAACCATAAAGAAGAGTGGTTTTGTTTCGTTGAAAGGATTAAAAAACATTTTGTGAGTATTATTCTGTTACGATCGCGAACTATGATTTTTGTTTTTTTTTTTTTTATGGTGTCGTTTCATTAAAACGCCGCATACTAAACGACATTGTCCAAAATAGTTATATTCACCATACTTTTAAGTAACGTCGTTAATTTTTTTTTTTACAACACTTCATGGTCATTAATCATGTATAATCGTTGTAGGCCTCCTGACATGGTGTATATTGAGAGAGTAGATTCTTCGTCATGGAACAGTCACTTATCGCTTTAGAGGCTTCACAAAACTTGTTAATACAATCACGCATTGCATTAAAATGACAAGAAAATGTAGTACTTTGTGAAGTGCTGCGTACGAAATAATCTTTGAAAATCCCGAAAAAAAAAAAAAAAAAAAACCACGACATATCCTCCCAAGAGACTGGATTATATAAGTATTTTATCCTCTGAAAACAAATGCACAGACAATACTCGATAGTGAGCTCATACAGCCTTTATACGAACATTTAATATTAACACAATATATTTCCTTTTTGCTCATGAAAAAAATACTTCCGCTCAGAAAACGGAAAGCCAATTCTCGTTGTTCTGTTTTTATCTTAAAAAACAAAAACAAAAACAAAACAAATGACAACAGAGCAGTAAATTGACAAAGTCTTTATCAGTATGTGCGATCCATCACCACTGAAATCTGTGCCACTGAACTGAGAATCATGAATTCCGACAAATTATTTTGTCATTCTACCCTCGTATCCGTCAGTGAATGAATGACTTTATCTTGTGTAAAGAAATTCGAGAAAGACCCTTTTCAATTCCTGGGGCCAACGGAAACTAGTTAGTTGATTACCTACTTGAGAGAAATAACGATATCTTCAAACTATTTGAAGGCTTTGAGTTCCGCAGAAAATTGTCTCAATCCACATTTTACCGGCGTGATGAAAGCGTCTAATATAACATTGACGAAAAAGGTTGCAACCCAAATATCAATTTTCCTTTGTTTTCCTTCTACTGCATCAAAAATTCCGTTTTGAGAAGGAAAGGAAACTAGATGATTCAATTATTGTCTAACTGCAAGCTAGTTTACAAATTAGACGTCGCAAGTAAATTTGATTATTTTGATATCTGGGGAAACATTGGCTGTCTTAACTGTTACAGCAAGTCCATGTTCGTATTGAGGCATAAAAGCAGCCGCCGAATAAACGCAATTACCTGCCTGAACAAGCAGATATTAGCCGGCGATTGACGAAAATAGAACTTCAAATGCTTAATAAACGCGTACTACAAAGAAAGAAGTCGCTAAGGTTGAATGGGTCTGCTACGAAGTGTTGAAAGACAAAACAGACTTTTTATTTCACTTGCTGCCATAATCTAGACATTAAAAAGAGAATTATCAATCTTGAAAGTCTTCCACAACCGCGAATATTCATCATTTTTATCATCTTTCTATCTGAAATGTTACAATATTGGACAAATCGATACGATAAAATGTTCCAAAAGGAAGAGGACTCGAAATACAAAGGCAAAACATAAACAGAAAAGTAACCAGCGACCTCTGTTGTCTTGTACATGACACATTCCGAAAGCTTTGGTATTTATGAATAGCGCGAAACCTCTCTCTTGTTTCGATTCAAAACAAGGACAAAAACGCCTTTGATGATAGAAGGGGAAGTTATAAAGGCATAAGCAAACTCCACAAACAGAAACTACTTGTTAAAACGATCGTACGTTTGTCCAGTTCAAACATTTTTTGCACTGTATTGTCGAGCCGGGACGGCTAAAAAGCCAAAGTCAACAAATAAAACAAAGCGAAAAACCTATGCAACTCTGATTGCTCGTGCAATATGCTAATCGTGAATCAAAACGATTCGCACTTTCTTAATCCTGACCAAATAAAAATTGGAATTTAAAATTATAACCGCTTGTCAAATTCATATTTCAAAACAGACACACAACTGGGAGAACAATGAATTGGCGAGAGATGCACGCTATGATAGGAAAGTCACACACACACAAATACACGACGAACTAAACTTCGTGTTTCTTCGACCTACCTTCGCTGCTAGAATGGGAGATGTCCGAATGCCGTTTCTTCTTCGCATCTCGGTCGTCTGAACGCTTTAACGCATTGTGTGGAACCCATCCTTCGGAGGGATGAATTCCTTCGCTCAACAGCAAGCGAACTCGCCAGCGGGAGCTCCCATGCGGTTTTACAAGGACTTCGACGAGCTGACCTTTTTTCAGTGAAATCTCTTCATCATTTCCAGCCTTGTAGTTCTCGGTGACCGACCACACATTATCGTTGTATTCTAACACCTTTGGAGAAAAGGAGATCAGCTGAATTGGCGATGTGGAATAAATAACCCAGGGCCCTTTTGACTGCAGCATGTTTTTATGCTAATAATGGATGTGCGCGGTGTAATGTTGTGTGTACATGCTACTGACCATGCGAATTATCAAAACACGTTACACTTCACTGCATCGGAATGGGAAAAACGTGATGTTATCACCAGATCCAATTGTGCTGAATTAGGGGGCTAAGCACATCTTAAAGTTTCCATTTAAAAGTTTAATACTCTCTAAGGCCAAAAGAATCACGTTCTAAATGGACCAGATAGAATAAAAAAATAACTACTATTTCATTTTGCAAACTTTCAAAAAACAGACCGCAGACAGCGAAGTACTTCTTGAAGGTTTCCACCTGGATGGCCACATTATATATACGGTGTCATCGAGATTTGACTTTGAAAACCACGATTAAAAAACCTTCAACGTTAGTGTTAAGCCTTTGTTGTCATGTTCACATTCTTTGTCTCTTTTAGCGCTTGCTAAAGCATGCACAATTTTACAGTCCTTGATCCGAAAATCAACCTCAGTCCACTGACGCTCACCCGTGAGAATACTTATGACTGAAAACAAACTGATGGTAAATCTCGGATTGAAAAGCACTAACGTCGGTTTCTGGGGAGCTAAAAGATGACAAATGAAAGAAACGTGATCAGGAATTTACTGAGGCTAGAAGAAGCTAATCTCCATCGGTTCTGCAAGGATTCCCCTTTAAAACTGTATACATTAAACTGACCAGGTTCTCGATTTCCATTTTGAGTGGAAAATCGTAGCCACTCAACGAAAGGTTAATGAACTGAAAATTTTATTTTGGAAATGACACATTGTCTCAAATTTTAAAGTTATCGACTCTTAAAACAAGAAAATAAATGCGTGAATTTTTTTTAGTCAAATAAACATGAAGTCTACCTCGTCTTCAAAAAGGACAGCTTCGACACATTCGAAATATCGAGAGAGAATACTTATTTTCTGTATAAACAATTGCAAGCTCGATTAAACATCATCACGCGCGTCCAAGCTTTCATGAGATGATGGGATCCCAAAAATATACACAACTTTGAATTTCTCTGGTTCATTAATTTCTCGTCTTCAAAACTACGTGAAGAGAATTTCACATGCGAATCAAAAAGTCAAGAAATTGTCAATTGAGAGAAAAAAATCTAACCTTGTTTACCTTTTCAATTCCAGTGATCATAGGTGAGTTTTCTTTACTACAACATCCCATACGTTTGTCAGGGAGAAAAGTATCGGGAATAATTAATGGAAAAACCGTAACAGGTTTGATTAAACATGAAATTCTCAGCAATAACATTACAATGAAAAAAATTGATGGCAGACAATAAAGAAAGTCATTTGCGGGAGTGTAAGGAAGTCGTTGTTCTAGAGACGTCGGTTTATTTCACTAAGCGTAGCGAAATCAAACGAGTGTATCCACATTGCAGGAAATGTCAGCCTTCTCTACGCGCGCTATATATCTCTCGCGCGCGTGTTACACGCATTCTCACCGGGCGATCGCAATGGAAGCTAATTTTAGAAGAGAGATGAGAAATAAAACTGACAACTGTGTTTTTTAAATGACCGCACCATGTGCCATCAACAATGAAGCTCTGGCTCCACCTAATAAAAATACAAAGAAACTTTAAGTTCCATCGATTTCAAGTTAGCAGGAAACTGAATGGCGCTAGTCTAGTTAGAAAAAAGAACACGCCAAAATTCACGAACGAAATACGAGAACATTCGGCCACGTTGTAAAAATGCGAAACAAAGGACCACAAAAGTAAGAGACAACTAATGAATTCGAACTCCAAACAGGAATTTTCTGCGTTGATGGTTTTGCGCCAATTTGGCTCGATCGGATTAGGACTCAAGTCTGAACTACACACGGTGAATATAAAATAACAGTCAGTATTGATTTAAAAGGTTTAGAACTCGAATGAGTCAGCCGAAAAGTTCAAGTGTTAAAGCTCTAGTGACGTCTTGTGGAATAATATGGAGAGAAAAGTCTCACACGAAACCACGACATTACTCATGAACTTAGAGGCATGTCGAGAGGCGATGAGAAAAATAGTACTCAATAAATTCGTACCGTAACCAAGGAGTAAAATAAACTGAAACAACTAAGGAGAGAGAGTTCTTTTCATCGCACATGATTCGCATTGGACAGGAAACCGACAATATAACACTGCGGGGAGCGAAATGAATTTCAATGCGGTTTAGGCGAACTGGATAATATGTATTCATTGTCGATACTGCGTCGTGACAACGCACCGTTGTTTCGAGGCCGAGAAGTATTGAAAACACGGAGTCGTGTCGGTGTTAATACGTTCTCTAACTGTTCACAAACAAAAGACTACGGAAATTATGCAAGAACAATCAAATACTCTACCTTGGGGTCCAGTGTCAAAATCTGCCGCTCAAATAACAGCGGTAACGTTGTAGATCCGCGTTTGGTCCGTCCATTTCGCGCACTATTCATGATCTTAAACAATCGCTGATTCAAAATGGCGACCGGAATAACACTTGCAAATCATAACGCGACAATGCCTGGAATATTTCACTGCGATACAAAATAAATCCCGTATTGCCCTCTGTCGACTGTCGTCATCGGGCAGACAAGGTTGTCATGTACAGCCGATGAATCGCAGAGGACACAAAATGAAGAAATCCGTCTTATTCAAGATTACTTTTAAGCCTTTAGATTATCACGTACAAACAAAGAAGTACTTCTGTCCCGTGAAGCAGATTGCTCTTTCACTTCGACCAATCACGGAGGGAGTGAAAGTCATCGGTGTGACGGGCTACATGTCCGTCACGGTCATAGCCGGAGGGGGTCATGGAATGCTAAACACGAACAGGGCGTAACAAAAGTTACACCGCCTAGCTCCGATAATCGCGGAAGACAGTTAATTAAAGGATTACTTTTTTTGTTCTGCTTTACATCGAGATTTTTCCGTTAAAACCTTGCACAAGACCACTTGGAGATATCAAATCCTCTCTTAAAATAGCAAAGCTTGACGTTTGAGGCTTTTTTCCGCGATCTTGCGGCAATAGCATGTCCAAACCCTATCAGATAAACGTAGTCACCTGTTTTTGGCGTGAGGCATTTTAAAGTGGTAAAGAAAACATCCCCATTTTGTTTATCGCTAGAAACACACACAAAATCCAGTTATAATTTCTAATATTGTCACTGTTCTTTCTGCAATTAACTCCGTATCTGTTTGTTCGAGTCATGAAGGCATTTACCGCTCTGACAAGAAAGCCTCCGAAAGATCTGACCGTCCAAAGAGCAGATATAGACCCCTTGGAGGGTCTTTTTTGAGCTTTTCGTTGATTGTAGTAGGATACCACAGTTTTTCAAAGGATACTTTGTTAACTTCGGAGTGGCCAGGATCTAAATTTTGACACAAGGCAAAACGTAACGGTGTGTCTCTTATTTCTTTTTAGGTTACCATGCTATTTTGATGGCATAAGGACGTTCATTAAAAAGTCATTCAATGGCCGTTTTCACACTAGAGGACGGACAAATCGTCTGGACGGACAAATCGTCTTAGACGACGTCTAATGTGAAAACGGGACGAACAAATTTTTCGACGAACAAATCGACGACAGTACGACTTAAATTCATATCAGACGGTAAAATGTTCGATTTTCTCGCCGCGAGGAAATGGGACTAGCAACAGAGCGAGGTTTTATGGGAAGTTTCAACATGACGGCAGCCATTTTGCTTTACAACACGACCTAGTGCCAGTTCTCTTTGCGCTCATAAGACGGACAACATTTCGGCATATGGCCTTCTCGAATTCAAATTCGACGAACAAATGCCAGTCGATTTGTCTGTCCAGACGACTTGTCCGTCCTCTAGTGTGAAAACGGCCAATGTGTCCTTCTCAAACAAAACAAAACGACACAATTTTGGGATGAGAAGTTTCGCCAATCAACGGTGCATCTCGGGCCAATTTTTTTTGACCAACAATCTGTCTTAATTGTCCAGACGCTCATCTATATTCTCATAACATCTCCACTCAAGCATGGGTCAATAAGAAAGGAGATTTAGGCTTCTTCACCTCCTCAAAAGGCTTTAGAGAACATAATAGTCGATGAGAGGTTTTGATCTTTCACCAGTGCTAGTATTAAAAAGCTCCAAAGGAGGTAACTTGGCAGCGATTCTGCAGTAATCTCATAACGAACTCAAGAACGATATGATAATTATTCAATATCCACTTCGATCAATTGTCAACTTTACAGGGGAACCTGAGAATCCGGAAAAAATCACAATGGCGAAACTAGAAAGTTACCTGCTGGTTTCCATAGTATGTGATAAATCACAGTGAAAAAAAATTTCTTTCTTGATCTTTTCTGCTTTTTTTTTTTTTGTTTCCTTTGTGTTTTTGTTTTTATTTTTATTTTGCCTTGTTCTCGCTCCTCTTTCTATTTTTCTTACCTTTCCTTCTGGCAAGTTGTCGAAGTCTCCCGAGATAGTATCATCTTCTATAACTCCACTTTCCCTAAAACAAGATAAGAAAAACTTTACTTCTTATAACTACCACGTGCTAAGAGAATCACTAGCAATGCACTTGAGTGAAAATTGAGCTCATTATCGAGAAAGCAATCATACCGGTCAGCAGCTTTCTCCTCACGGCTCTTCATCGAGGCAGTAGTTGTCACAGAACTGGTCGAGCTCGTCATGGAGGTGGCTGAAACATTATGACAATATGTTATCTTTCGTCTTGTTTGGCCTCTCACAGCTGTCTCATCAGAAAAATTTGAAAACCTTCAATTCCAATTTTGACAAATTTTCAATTTGATTGGCTACAAACACGTGCAAATCCGTAGGTACCAGGCCCTGGAAGCAGCGTGCGTGGTGTGAAATGATTAACTCAGTCCCAACAGTTGTAAGAATTTCTAAACCGTGTTGGTAGTTGGGTAAATCAAATTTATGGACAAAACTGAAGACCATGAAAACTACCAAAAGGGTTTGATCATTCCGATCCCTTCAGAGACCTTTCTGCTCCAATTCTCATCTGTGAAGCACGCACGTCAGAAATGAAAACCTCGCATCCGTATCAAAGTCAGTAGCTTAGCAACTCCATACCTTCCCCTCCCTTAAACCAAACATCAACCCTAACTTGTCATCATTTGACTGTTGTTAGGGAGGGGTAAAGTGCACAGTTGTTCAGATACTGACATTAAGCCCTAAAATCT